>NW_008626997.1:0-8974 GCF_000691845.1 Merops nubicus | reverse complement strand
AGCTGCCCCGCCTGCTGAACGGGTGGCCCTGTGTGGTTGCACAGCCACCAAAAACGTCCACGGGAACGGAGGAGGTCCTGCCTCCAGCGTGGTGGAAGTACTGGCCTGGGTTTCTGTTTGACCATAGCATCGTATGAATATCAAGAATTTTAAGAAAATGTAACGCTTGACTCTTGTATATCAATTTCTTTTGGACCCCTGGAACTACATAATCACCTTTATAAATCACTGGGGGAGGAAAGAGGAGATGGAAGGGATGCAGGGTGCTGTGCAGCCTCATTCCCCCAAGAGCTTGCTTAAATAGAGGAGAAGCAACATCTTACACCTCACATTTTAAAAAACATTGTCACAGCAACTTTATGCAACACACTAAATACTTTTCAAAGGGATTTGCATTTCTTTGGAAGAAATCTACAATCTACATTTCCAGTTGACCACAGAACATATTGGAAGCAAACACACACTTCAAGTTCAAAAGAAGCTGAATCTGCTGGAGTTCAGCCCTACCCAGCAAAAGCCAAACTCCTTCAGGTCGTTTGAAGAAGTTTCCATGTTGGCTGACCCGTACACACACACTGTCTGGAGCCAGAAATTTTAACATCTGTTAGAACTGCCAGCTACAATTCTTCCACCATTCTTACTGTTTTGACTCTACCAAGTAGCCCATTTCACCTTCTTTTAATTTTTAATGTAGTATCAAGTGTCAACTTATGTGACAACACAATTATGGGATGTGGATTAAAAAAAACTAGTATGAGTTAGCAGCTAAAAAAACAAGCTTTTCAAGTCTGTATTTAAAGGCTATCATAGCCATGTGCTGCAGGTGACTTCATCCTAAATCACGCAAAGTGATTGTGGCAGAGGTGGAAAGAAGCATCAGCAGTTCTGTGGCACAGGTTTTAATCTGGTCCTTGGGTGAGGGTTGCAAGGTACAGCTGTACACTACAGTCACCACACATCCCCCCTTGCTGGCCTGGGAGGAGAGTCACGCTCCGGTAACTCAGGAAACAGCCCACACTGTCCCTTAGCAATCTCACTCAGCAGTCTCCTGGGAAAACCAATCAGTAAATGGTGTGCACCCTGGGGGCTATGGAGACCTTTGTTTTGTTCACCTGTCTCTTCTTGCACCTGTGTCTGACTCCCCTCTGACTTCGTCTCTCCGTAGCACTGGTGTACTGTGGATCAAAAGTCCTCAGCAGCTCTTCCAGGAGCAAGAGCTGAGAGCGTTCTCACAAAAGGCAACTTCCTTTGCTTTTCTGTAGGGAATCAGTGAAGAATTACTGATAGCATTTCCCTCCTCAGCAGACAGAAACTGAGAGGATCAACTCTGCATGTGGAAGATGTCACTATGCAGTTACGAGTTTTATACTAGAGCACCAAGTGTTAAAGCATAAGCAAAACTTTGGTCAGCAAAGCCACCACATTATAGGAACTGCTTATTTCAAGTCATAACCTGCAAAGGACTATTTCTCAGCAAAAGCACACTGACTCCAGCACAATGGGCACATTATGGGCTTTCATTAGCCCACAAGGACACCTCACCGCATCCCTAGCCAAGCACTGTGCCAGCACCAGTCTGTGTCACAGATCTGCTCTGCACCCCTGCTGCAGAAATAAATGTATGCAAAGTTACTTAAGAGGAAGTCTGAAAGCAGGAAAGTCCTGCTGCAATTAGTTAAAATGAATTACTAGCTTGTCAGGCTTCCTGTGGTTCAAGTACCTTCCAGTGAAATACAGCCAGGTTATGATTTTGGGGGTGCACAGATGGGAACTTTGTCAATCTGTTCCAAATTGGGATAACAAACTGTTTCTGATTAACCTCCCTTTGAGCTCTGGAAACAAATCTGATCTTGAAATCTGACCAGACTGGGTAAAGTTTGTCTTTACAGAACACACCTGTAAAAGCTAGTTTTACAGACACATGAAAAAGGACTATGCAGTTTTGGCTGCCACTTGGCAGAAGGCTAATGGCAGCCAATGGGAAAACCAAGTCAGACAATGCATACATAGAAAGCCTGAATACTTTCACAAATGAGATATGGTTTTCTTTGAGAACAATCATACTGGAAAGGCTTGACTAGCTTGGAAGGGAAGAGAGGGGCAGGTACTAAAATACCTAAAAAAAAAAAAATTTCAAGCAACAATAGATTCAGAGAAACAGCTTCACCATGCCTACGGTCCACAGTGCTGGGCCAGCTCTCAAAGAACCAGAGCCATCACCAAAACTCTTCCTACAAGAAGCCCCACGGTCACCAGGAAGCAGGCAAAAATCTCTTAACAAACAACCGCACCTGGACATGGTGTGCTGTCACTTCAAGTCCAGAGCTGGGATGTTGAGGGAGATTTTTCCATTCAAAACTCTGGGCAGAAGAAACCTGCTTTCTGAACTCTTGAAGAGCACCCTGCTAAGACACAGGTCACGACACCAAATTTCATGTTCAGACTCCAAGAAGTGGTGTTAAGAAAAAATGGAATAAATGCTTCACGTCTGTAGTTCACTGTGTGTAGCTGATTACATGAGGTTAACTTAAGAAAAAATAATGTTAAAAATAATAGGAAAAGAGAGTAAAGGCACCTTACTGCTTTTTCTCATGGAAGACACATTCCTTAAGCAGCTTTTTCAGCAGACACATGCATCATCCTCAAATCCTTTCCTTTCTTTTATACTCTAACCACACAATACCTTACTTTCCAATTACTTCTGATTGTTTTTCTACTTGCCTCCATTAAAAAAGTTTTAAATCCTTTCCCATTATGTGTTTCATTCTACTTTATTAGGTGGGTGGAATGATTTGTTAGGATTATTGTATTTTCACAGAGCAAACCCAAGTCCAGTTAGCTAAATAGCATACAATCTTAGAAGGGTGCCTTTAGGTGTTTCTGTAACATAAATAAATTAATGAACTAATTCATACAGCAGCAGTACTTGTTTTGAGAAGTCTATTTAAGCTATAAGCAAGACAACAAGCAGAGCAGAAAACAAGACAGCCGAACGATGTGGCTGTTCAAGATCATGCCATCAGTTTTCAGTGAAGCTGAAACCAGAAGCCCAAACAGATTCCGATTCCCTCCCTCATACATACGCAGACATGAACAAACTCATTTATCTCACTGCAGGTAACTCACACCCTGGATGAGTCTGAATTTACCACCTTCAAAAAACAAGCATTTGTTCACTGAGCAATTCATCTTCATCTGTTTGAAGTCTATCAACCTTCCTCCTCTCCCCCAAGACCCTTGTCACAGGCCATACAACTCTCAAGGTCCAGCACTCTCCAAAATGTAAATCATCATCTAATGAAGGTTTGTGGGTTTTTTTTCTCTTTAATGTGCAAAGGGTTGTAAAAGAATAGTCCTTCTGTATTTTTCCAGAGTACACTAACTTTTGCACAGCATGACAGACCTTTAGCACCTCGGTATCTATTAGGAGTAATTAAAGCAGCACACACCAGGGGTGCAGCTACTCTCTGCTTGGACACAACTGGTTCACAACTCTGCAGCAAAACCGCAGGCTATGGGACCAACACCACCACCCTCAGATACTTCACACAGATGCATCCCGCTGTAAGCACCTGAAAGGAGCTGTGCTACAAATACTTACCTTACTCTGTCTCAGTCAGTTCTGTAAATTAATCTATGAAAATCTGCAACTATCCTGTAGCCAAACCACAATAACTTGGATAAAAACACCCTGGTCTACAGTCTGCTCTGCAATTAAAAAAAAATAAATTTAAACTGTGCTAAGTGTGCACAGATTTTCTTTTGCACCCAGTTCAGCTAGCAGACTTCACCTTAAAGCAGCTGAGGCACCTTCATCCATTATGTTCAGCTGAATATAACTCAGGCAGATATCAAGTAATTCCTGTAATAATAAGATATGCTTTAAACTAATTGCAATAAGTGAATAACTTTGTATTTATAACTGCCCTCAATGGTAAGGAAAACACATCAATCACACACGAAAAAGGAAATCCTTCCAGCAGCTCTGTGCTCCAGCACAGCGGAGCCGTGAGAACCGTGACCCACACAGCCGCCTGACAGCAGAGCGCAGGGACAAACCCAAGAAAAGAGCCAGACCACCTCCGAAAATCAATTCTGGCAGCAGGGGCTCACAAGCAGCTTACAGAATGCCCACCAGCCACCTCAGTGAGTGTAACAGAGTTTACAGGCTGCCAGCCAAAAGGATCACTCATTTCATGCATTTGTGTAGGAACGTCACTGCCAGCTGAGCATGCAATTGCTGGAATCACATTTAAGTTATGCACAAAGAACAGTTCTTAGGGAGAGGAGTCACATCTCAAGGTGCTTTAACTGCATATGCTTGGATTTTTAAACTAACCACAGTTTTTAAAGCAGAAAAGACACTAAGCCACCTGCAGAGACCCTGGTTGTCTCCTGATTGGAGTCCTGACTTCCCCGTTACAGTGAATGACACTAACACTTCACACTGTACAAAGACACTGCAGTATTTAGATGTTACTGTATCAACAGCTTCAAAGGAGCTCTTTTGAATACTTGAACTTGGGCGATCAGTTACAACAAAGACTCTCAGCTCTCCTTGAGACGTCTGGTGGCAGCTTCAACCAATGCATTTTTTTAAAATGTTTTGTTAATAAAGAAGTTTTCACATATCCTCGATTTCATCTGACGTCCTGTGTCTCACAAGAGACACCAGGTGTGCAGGTATCTATCCTGTGCTTCGCGAGACTTAATCACTAACTCCAAGTACAGCTAACTGTGCCTGAAGCTGGTATGCATCAGAACTTTGGCATTTCCAGAGTGCCCATTTATGTGCTGATCCAAAGTACTCGGGGCTTTCTGTACAGACTTATTTGC
Organism: Merops nubicus; assembly: GCF_000691845.1. Classification (NCBI taxonomy): domain Eukaryota; kingdom Metazoa; phylum Chordata; class Aves; order Coraciiformes; family Meropidae; genus Merops; species Merops nubicus. Next base: position 4,138 of record NW_008626997.1, on the reverse strand, counting down.
AATGAAAATATTGATCAGTCAGCATATACCAAAACCAAGTTCTAGGGCATTTGTGTTTGAGTGTATTACTAAACTAAACACACCTCCCATAATCACGGGTGTTAAGATGATCTCTCTCCATGCTTTTCAATTGTAAAAGAACTGACTGCATTACGTGCTTCAAAGCTGCAGAAGGAAAAGATGTATTACACTAAAAAAGAAAAAAAAAAAAAAAAAATCAGAGTGAGGACTAAAAATTTACACTTTCTGCTACTATGTGCATGCAAAAATAAGACCAGTATTTTTCCAGGAGCACATAATCCTTTTGGTTTTGAAAAAAAACACTTATGTTCACTAAATACGAAAAATGAGACAGCAAATAAACTATGACTGTCATACTGTCTCTGGCAGCCTGACTTTCTGGGAATAACAAACTGAGACAAGAGGTCAGTAACAAAATTACCACTTTTTTTTTTTAAGTAAGTTTTGTCTTTCACAAACCAGATGTCACAGACAGAACACTGTTTATAACTATTCTTTCTGAGACACCAGGTTACACTATCTCAGTCTCTTTACTGGAATCCTGTCTCACCACCTATGCTTTTAGTGGTTTCTTTACAGTATTCCTACTTCTGTGAAAGAGTTCTTTAATGCTTACAGTTAAGTGGTCCCCTAACCACCATTCTTCTAGTAGAAAAACACTACAACTAAAAAAACTTTACCTAAAATCCAGATTTTCTGCTTGCTTCAGATACAGATCACTGGACTAGAGAGCTGTCCCCCAAGGCACAAGGTAACACGGAGACATAACAAGTCTAAATGGGTTAGTTCTCAGATTGTCTTTCAGGCAAGAAGCTTTTATTCACTTACTCTTCTCCTATCTTCTCTGTTCTGTTTAACATTGAGATCAGAATGTAAATGCATCACCAAACTGTCACACCAAAGCCATGCGTGACAAGGAGAACCTCTTCATGCCACCATGAAGAATACCCTATTCTGGCAGGGTAGAAAGAAGGGAAAGCAAGCCAGAGCCCCTCCAGTTTGCCAACCACCATCACCCCTGGCGCTCTCAGACTTGCTCACCAACAGCTGAGTGGTTGCACAAAACTTTCTCATGAGAGGGTGAAGTCAAGGTACAAGTGAGCAATGGGAACACATCTGCAAGCCTTGGCTTTCTTGATCACTCCCTGGGAAGGCATCAACCCAGATCTGTAATTACCTGACTCAAACTAGAGTCAAAAGAAAGGAGGGGAAGAAGAGAGAGATAGCTGCCTGTTTGAAAAAACACACCTCAGACAATTTACTGTACAGAGGACAGCAAGAAAACTAGCACAGATAGTTTACTCATGTCGCATGTTTACAGAGGGTAAATGGCAGGTGGCTCTTTACCAGAAGGCAACATCTGCCATGAAATTACCATTGTTTCAAGTCAAGTTACTGTGTCACTACTGCTGAATAACTTTGACTCAAGTATGCAATTAATCCTTGCCACCAATGCAGATAATCTGCAAAACATTACAGCCATTTAATAGAGTATTTTTAAAAGGAGGAAGGGCAAAGAGACAAAAGAAATTATTAGACTTCCAGTAACCAGAATACAAAGCCTATTAGTCAGAGGCAAATAGAGGAAAGGAAGCCAGCGAGATAAGATGCAGACCCCTAGGGAGAAGCAGCCAGAGAGAAAGAGCCCAGTTGGGGAACTCTGATGAAAGCTGTTAAGGGAGTTCCCTCTTAACCTTCTTGTGACTACCAAGTCCCTCCAGGGTTTACAGATTGTTCTTTCAGTCTCCAAGAATTCTGGCTACCAATCTGCAGCTCCTTCTTTATTTTTAAGAAGGAAGATGAAAGAAAGGACTGTTTTTCTAACATCCCGTGCCTTTATTTTTACAATCTCTTCTTACTCAGAGTAGTTTTCCTGTTACATTCACTACTCTGGACCCATGAGCCTAGTGGAACAATAACATTGTTTCTGCACTTTGAAAGTTCTTACAAACTGCCAAAACCCAACATGATGGATTTTGTAGTGCTCCGAAGCTCTAAATTACATTTTTCAACACTTCTCAGCACCAGTAAAGAAAACTAAGTGCTACTGTGTGGGACAGCTCTGAGCAGTACTGGGGGACTCACACTTCTGCTGACCTGCAGCTGTGCATCTCTCAATATCCCAAGCACCTTTACACCATTTTCTGCATGAGGAAATGCAAGTTTAGAAACGACGCGTGTATCCCCCATTCTTCTATCCCTTTTCCATCTGCTTTATGTTCCCCTGCCCCAATACACATGCCATACAGGAATTTTCCTGTTCCTTCAGCTGAAACAAACAAAGCAGCAGAACCAAGCCTCTTCTCATCCACATATAAATCTGTCAGAACAAGTCCCTTTGTCTTAGAAGTCTGTCAAACTGCCTGGCAGCTGCTCTTGCTCAATATATACTTCTTTAAGTTCAGGGATTGTCTTCCAAAAGAGCTGATCTTAGTTTTCTTTTAAAGCCATTCCTTCAGTTCATCTGATCATCCTTTTTAATATGATTTGTGCTAAATGGGAGCAAGATGTAATTACGAATGAATTTCCGAAACAAACAAAATTATAAGAACTACTGACACAAATCACACAGAGTTTGCTATGACCATGACAACTTTCAACTCCAAAATAAAGCAAGAAACTGTGCAGAGAAGGCACCTAACCCAGCCTTAAAGATCCAGGACCTGACTACAGATCATATTGTAGGCTATCAGTCTCAAGATGAAAGCAGTTTCAAAAACATCATTCTGAGCAGACAAATAGTATCAAATCTGTAAGCTACTCCATTCATAGCCTTGTGAAGTTTTTTTAAGGATTATAATCATTCATGCCTGCATATAACTTGCTATTAGGAAATAATCAGAATTTTAGAAATCATTACAGGAGCTGATATCTACAGCAGGTTTGTAAAGCCAGTCGTACTTTGCAAATCTGAACTAATTCAGCACAGATCACAAGCTCCCCTTTTTCTGCTGATGCACAGGAAACTTTTGCAGTGGCCAGCATGCTGCCTTCCACGTAAAGGGCTACAAAGGTTTAGCACAGACCACAAACACACACCTGTGTGGGGAAGACAGGAAAGACAAACCACAGAACTGACAAGAACGTGAAGTCAGATCTCTGCTTTCACACTTAATCTTAACCAAGGGACTAGGTCTTCTTTTCTAAGGATTTTCCTCTACCAGGGAAGCACACAGCAGTGCTCAGACGCTCCCAGAACACCACTGCTCAGACATTCTCTCTTCCCGTTGGTAGCCCAAACAAAATGCTAATACTAGAGCTGCACATTAACTGTTTAACAAAGAGGCTCTTAACCAGATAACAAGAATGTGTTTAGAAGGGATGTCTTTTGATCAACTGTTCTCTAAAAAGAAGACACGCCGAACAGCACAACAGCAACTGCAAGTGAAGCCTGATGGTAATTTTCCAAAATTTTAGGCAGTTCTGTGCTTTTGATTTGTACAGATACACCCCTCTTTTCAGAGCACTTAATCATTTTGCCCCTTTAAATTACACGACAGACACTACCATTCAAAAAAGTTACCAGCTGTGGGTCAATGCCCTGCTCGGATACTTGGCGTCAGAGTGTTCAGTTATCAATGTAACATTTTGAAGGACAGTATACCAGCAGTATTAACTATTTAACAGATAATCAATTATTCTTTCCAGCAGCCACAGCACTAATAGGAAAAGCACATTCTTTCAACCAGTATTTGCTTGAAACACTGATTATGCAAGTTACAATTTGTTACGAGTAGCTTATTAGTACTAGCACACCCCAGAGAGTAAGGGCGATTAGCGCAGACTGCAGCCTCGGCAGGGAGGGTAAACACACTGAGGAGAGGGGGGGAAAGCTCAAGTAAGGAGAGTGGCTATGCAAAGGTGGTGTGTTCAGACTGCAACAACTCCATCGGAAATAAATGGCTTTACATTTTACCTCTCTTTTTCCTGAAAACACTGAATATACACCTTCTAGCGTTACACGTGGGAATGCTGGGCACGAAGTGGCTGAACAAAGCAGGCTATCTCCTCCGCGCTGAGAGGGGGCCGCGCAGAGGTGGGTTGTCAAGAAACGTTTCAGGATCCTGCAGATGTCACATACCAAAATAATAAAAATAAGGACCAAAATCCCGACGGG
>NW_008626996.1:0-447 GCF_000691845.1 Merops nubicus | reverse complement strand
GCTGCATTAAAAGAAGTGTGGCCAGCACATGACAGGGCATGATTCTGCTGCTATACTCTGCTATGGTGAGACATCACCTGGAGTGCTGTGTACAGCTCTGGAGTCCTCAGCACAAGACAGACATGGACGTCACGTTATGTGGGGGAAGGGGTCAGGAGAAGAGGGTGGAACTCCTCTGCTGGGAAGCCAGGCTGAGGGAGTTGGGCTTGCTCAACCTGGAGAAGAGAAGGCTCTGGGTAGGCCTTATTGCAGCCTTTAATACTTCAAGGGAGCCTATAAGCATCATAAAATTATTTTGGTTGGAAGAGACTTTTAAGATCACTAATTCCAACGGTGAACTCACCATTGCCAGCTCACCACTAAACTATGCCATGTGCCTAGGAACAATGTTTACAACATCTTTTAAGTATCTCCAGGGGTGGTGTTGCGGTTTGAGGCTTGGAATGG
>NW_008626995.1:0-242 GCF_000691845.1 Merops nubicus | reverse complement strand
TCCCAAAGCACCGCAACACCGCGTCCCACAGCCCCATGTACCGCTTCAGCCCAGCCCCGAGCACTGGGATGGGGTGGGGTGGGATGGGACTCCCCAAGCAGTGAGGTCAATTCTGGGGTGTCCCAGGTCCCCACTGCTCTGCAGAAGGAGAAGGGCAGTACATCACAGCCCCTGCAGCTGAAATAACCACCCAGGGCTCTGCCACAGCCTTCCCCTGTGACCACGGACACATTCTCCTGCCT
>NW_008626994.1:0-260 GCF_000691845.1 Merops nubicus | reverse complement strand
AGCCTGGAGCCCGGTGCCGGAGCGGGGTGGGCCCTGGGGGGCTGGTGGCCCCAGCAGGGACGTGAACCTCTCCCAGCACCACGTACTCTTGTCGAAGATGGGCTCTGAGAGCACCGGGCTGAGGTGCCGCGTCTGCCCCGAGCTGTCCTTGTAGGAGGCCTGGAAGCAGATCCTCACCACGTTCATGTCCACCTCCTGGTGGTTCTTGAGGGAACCGGCTGGGGGGAGGAGAGGGAACGATCGTGGCCAGGGCTGGGGGT
>NW_008626993.1:611-834 GCF_000691845.1 Merops nubicus | reverse complement strand
TTGGAACCCTCCCCAAAGTTTTGGGGACCCCCCCGATCTTTTTTGGGGACCTCTCTGATTTTTGGGGGACCCCTCTCTTAATTTTGGGGATCCCCCCAAGATCTTGGGAACCCTTCTACCTATTAAACCCCCTCTTTCTACTCCCCCCACCCCAAATCATCCCTTGGTGATGCTCAGGGCTGCAGGACACCAACCACCCCCGGAAGTGCTGCAAGCACGCCAC
>NW_008626993.1:0-275 GCF_000691845.1 Merops nubicus | reverse complement strand
ACCCCCCCGATCTTTTCTGGGGGACCACCCCCGATTTTTGGGGGACCCCTCTTAATTTTGAGGACCCCCCAAGATCTTGGAACCCCTCTTCCCTTAAACCCCCCCCCACTTTACCCCCCAAGAGATGCTCAGGGCTGCAGGACACCAACCACCCCTGGCACTATTGGAACCCCCCCAAAGTTTTGAGCCCCACCAAATTTTTTTGGGGACCCCCCGATTTTTGGGGGACCCTCCTTAATTTTGGGGACCCCCCCAAGATCTTGGGAACCCCTCTA
>NW_008626992.1:0-5707 GCF_000691845.1 Merops nubicus | reverse complement strand
CTCGGCGCAGCCTGCAAGCAGGGAGGCTGAGCGGGCTCAGCACGCCTTACCCAGCCCCTTAGGAGCGAGGGCCCACGCAGAGAGAGGACCCTGGAGCCTGCGGTGCCCGGGTGAGGAGCACACACGAACCACGCGGTCGAGAACAGGCTGGAGTTTTTGAGGCAGACCTGCGTGGTCCACGTTTGGCTGCTCTGAAAGCTGAGCTAGTGATGAGAAAAGTTATCCCTGTCTGAAATCGATCTTTCCTCTGTGGAAGCAGAACTCTGAGGCTCAGCATTAAAGCCGCAAAGGTAAAAGAACAGTTTGGTACATGAAATAACCGTGTTTCCTCTCTTTGTTTCAGAGCATGGTGCAGTGTGGAGCAGGAATAAGAACACTCGTCTGCCCAGGAAGCCAATTCCTTCACTGGACTGGCAGTAAAACCTGCCCCTGCTGCTCGATGGTAAGATACATCAGTATCTGTCTTATCAGAGTCGAGTTCCCTCTCTTGCTGAGCTCATTCTGCCATGTCAGATGATACCCTTCTGTGTCCCTGGGGCTCCTGGGAGGAGATAAAAAAGCCCAAGGGCTTGATTAATGTAATTAAGGTAATCAAGGCTGCAGCTTTGTTGCAGCTGCCACCTGAGTGTGCAGCCCTTTGCTGCCATGGAGCACAAGTTGAAAGGCAGCACAGAATGAATGGGAATTATACTGTTGCTGGTGCCCAGCAGAGCACCTGCTTATCAGCGTGGTCAAAGATGAGCAAGAGTAGAAGGGATTAGAAGTAGGAGGGATTGGATGACAGCCTATTACGGAGACACTTGACACAGCTCATCTCATAAGTCTTTATTTGTCACAGAAATAGATCTAGTGAAAGAGTAATTGTTCTGGTGGCCTACCTGGAGGTGCCCTGGGGCAGTTTCAGACTCGCATCAGGTTGCTGGGGGTGGGGAGCTGCAGTTCATGTAGCCCAAAGGGCTATCCTAGAAAGGACACACCCTGAGGAATCCTTCCCCAGAAGGGATGTGTCTGTCTTAGGTCTGCTTGAGTGCATTTCTCAGTATAAAGCCAGGAACACTTTACATCCTGGATGAATGGATTGTTCTCGTGTGCAGGGAGGGAGCTGGGTTAAGATGTTTCTGTATGATCAGGAGACAGATGTCTGCTTGAAACAGCTAAAAAGGGTCTAAAACACTGAAGTCTCAGAACTGGTGGTTTTTTTTCCTAAGCAAAGATTTAAATAGAATCCAGCTCCCAAAGTTTCTTATCTCTGAGTGAGACAACTCACTGGTAAACATCCTCCTTTGTATCCAAGGACAGCTTTCTGCTCTACCAAGTTTGTGAGACAAAAATTGCCTCCCTCTGAATGGAAAACATCCTGCCTTTAGTTCTTGTTTTGTGACCCAGTGCTGTTCTTTTTGGAAGGGGTGGAGAAGAGACAAGCAGAGGACAAACTTTCCTTTGAAGAGCCGCTGCTAACAGCATTCAGTGCAAGTTGTATCCGGGAGGAAATGGTCCCGCGGAGCCACAGGCTGGTTCTGTTCCCTGGGGACAGCTTTGGCAAGGGGGCAGCTGCTAAATTTGGCTTCAGCCTGGTAAGGAAATGGATGCTACATGTTTTTAAGTTTAATTTATTAATTATATGTCAGCTCTGTAGGCAGCATGACCTGTCTGCTGAGCAGAAGAACACCTGGTCTTTGAATGTGTGCCGGGAGAGATGCCAGGGCTGGGGCAGAACGCTGGCTGGCAGCAGGGTGTCTTCGTTGGGAGTGGTTCTGTGGAGCTGGGGGAGCTTGTGGAGCCAGGGGCAGGAGAGAGCCCTGCTCCAGGTCCTGGGCTCAGGACCGCAAGCGCTGCCCGCTGTTGTCATAGCAGAGTTTGGGTTTGAGGAGGGTTGAAGTCACCTGTCCAAACAGGGCAGCGGGCTGAAGGGCAGCCCAGAAATGAGGGTTTATCACACTGTGTGTACAGTGGCTGAGCACACACACTGTAAAAGCACTTTGTCTCCAGGTAGCTGACAGCTGCCTTCTGCTGAATGATTTCATGCTTTATTTAACCAGATTTGTGTTTGTTTACAGAATAACACTCACTGACAGGCTGAACCAGCAGACCTGACGACAGTGGATTTCTTCAGAGATCAAGGTGAGTATGCGAAAGGGGAGGGAATGATACTAAAAACCAGTGGTCTGGTTGCTGTGTCAATACAGCTGTGTTCCAACTGGGCCTGGTCACTGGGAAGAGCACGTGGGGCTTCTGGCTTCCGAGGAGTGAGGCAAAAAATGTGAAGACGCAGCCTGAGGGAGGATAAATAAAAGCTTCTCAGCCCTTGGAGAGTAGAGAGGGACAGGAATTGTTTCACAGCAAACTTTTCGGATTACAGCCTTGCTCTGTGGTGTCTCCCAACTCCAGAAGCAGCAGAAGGAAGATGTTCTGGAGAGGGTCTTGCAATAGCCACTGATCTGTCATTTGAAACAGTGAGAAACTGCCACCTCTCTGCAGCTGCCCACTCCTCCTCACTGCAGCCACTTCCCAGGTAAGTGCCCAGGAAAGCCAAAGAGGATTTGGGTACTAGTGGCAGGTTTGTGTGACCCAAGATTTGTTACTCTCAATTAAATAGTGCAAATTGACAACTTTCAGCTGTCAGATGCTTGACAATGTCTTTTTTTTTTCCACTAGGACCTGAGCTACAGCTGGCTGGAGGAAAAAGCGGTTCCCTGCTGTCTTCTGTTCCAGAATAAAATAAGTTATGGAAAATAAGTTGGTTTTTGTTCAGTTTGTGGTTTTTTTTAAAGGTTACTTATTTGAATAGAAATGGTTTTGAGGAGGTGGAAAGGATTTGGGGTTAAAATGCTTTTTGAAATTCAAGGGGTTATCTTACCCTTCAGAGTAAAACCTCCCTCGTGCCTGAAGACTTCAGTGTCTGCAGACGCTGAGAGGTGAAGGGAAAGTAATTCATGGGTCCAGGGTGACAAAGCTACTTCCAGCTAAGCTCAGGCTGGTGGCAGAGGTGGTTCTTGTGGTCTGCTGGGAAGGGGAGGAGAAGCAAGAGGCAGCAGCTCCTCTGGTGAGTCCTTCAAGTGCAGTGTGTTTAACTCCAGGGCCAGAAAACCTCCCTTTTGAAGTGGGAAAGGAGGGTGTGCACTCTAGTTCCTGGAGTGCAGAGCGGGCTCTGCCCAGGAGCTGGATGGGTTTCCTGGCAGGATGCTGCACCACGGTGGCTGCTTGTTGCTAAGCCCTGTGTGTTGGGGTGCTGCTGGTGGCCATGGCTGAAGTCGCCTGCGCGGGCTGTGCGGAGGCTTGGCCAGAGCTGGTCTGAGGAGGTTCTGGTGCTGTCCTGGTCAGGAGATGTGAGGATCAGGCTCACTCCTCTCATGAGTGAGGTGTTGCTGAGAGTCTGAATAAAGAACAGGCCTGACAGGCTGCCTCGGTACCAGCGTAAGGTGGCTCTGATGGGAACAAAGGTTAATTTGGGACCTGGGAACACAAGATGGGCTCCAAGCTAGAGATTACATCTGGAACAGGTTTATAGCCTAAACTGTAATGTGGATGTGAACTGGCTGAGAGCAGCCTGCTGAGAGCTGGAGGGGGTTTGGAGGTTCCCTGGCTCCTGGCCATGGTATCTCTGGCATCTCTGCAGTAAATGGTTCCTCCCCAGCTGGCTACACAGCATCCCAAGTAGGAACAGGCCATGCTAGGAGCTGCCCCAGAGATCCAGCACAGCCTTCCTGCCAGCCCATGATCCATGCTCCAAGGCTCGCTCCACTACAGGCCACAGCTCCTCTGCGGTGGGAGGTGGGAGACTGACCCCACCCAGGTCATCAGAACCACAGAAACAGGCATAGAAAAAAATCATTCAACATTTATGTAATTACACAAAGTGGGAAAGCATCTCTGATTACACTGCTCCCTCTGCTGTGCCACACCAGCCCTCTGACCAGCACCAGCTGGAGGAGCCTCCCCCGTGGGTTGTCTTCAGCAGTGCTGCCTTACCCAGGAGGACTGATAGGTCCAAGACCTTCACCTCCCTTGTTTTTTTAGGAGGAAAAAGAAATCACAAGAGTCACACTTAGAGTCACCCAACGAGCCAGCAGGTTCCCTAACCCACTTGGCAGGGGGCTGCCTCCTCAAAGCTCTTGGAGGGCACCACGTGGTTCCCGTGCAGGAGATACCCGACACACCCACTACTGCACACAAGGGACCTGTGGACCAGCTCATCTCCAGGATGCTCCAAGGCCAGCCATGCTCCTCATGTCCCAGCTGAGCTGCTGTAGCTGCTGCTACACCTCACTGAGGACTTTTAAGCCCCTTCCTTGTTTGAAACCACCAGGAGCTAGCAAAGGGGAGGATGACAGGGCAGCCTGTGTTGGTCCCAGCCAAGCTGCTCTCTTCCCTGCTGACCATGGAGTCAAACATCCTTCTGGAAAGTGGCACACGTCAACCAGAGCTGCCCGGAGTTCGGCCTTTCTGCACTGTGGGAGAGAGGTGTTCTCCAAACACACCACCTTCAGTGAGCTGGATGATCTTGTCTCCAGTCCAGGGACTGACTGTGCCTGAGTGGTCCCACCACAGTGAGGAGCATTTAGGATGAAGCGTGATGGCAAGTAGAAGGCAGAGGCAGTCACAGGTACACATCTCCAGCACCTTCCAGCATCACCCCACCCCTCCTGTGCTTGCAGGGGCTGCTGTTGCCCCACAGCTGTGTTCGTGGAGCTGGGAGGTCACAGCCACATGCTGTAGTGCTTCTTGGTGCCCCAAAGGCCACATTTAATCACACTGAGCCATGAAACACTGCCAGAGATCCCTGAGGAAATCCAGCATTTCTCTCCCAGCTTCGGCTTGCCCCTTGCCATCGCCCCACCATCAGCTGCAGCGCAGTGGGTCTGCTCCTTGGGCTGGCTGGCCAGCTGGGGAGAACCCTTGGGAGGGAGAAGGTGGCCTTCAGAAAAGAGAAGAGCCCCAGGAGTCCTTGGACTTGCCCCCGCAGGCGGCTGCCGAGCCTCACCGCTGGTAGAGGGTGAGGATCCCTGCTTGGTGCAGGCTCCTCCACAGCGCCGCCTCCAGCATCATGTCGTGGTTGGCATAAAACACCAGCGGCTTCTTCTCCAGCTCGAAGTAGTGGTCTGAGAACTCCTCGTAGTTGGAGGTGATGAACCCGTAAGCGCTGACCTGCAGGGAGGGAGGTGGCACAGAGGAGGAGGTCAGGGCTCCAGCTTGGCTCATCTGTGCACCACCACCCCCTCCAGGGACAAGGCAGAGGTAGGACAGCCACCAGGACACGCCGGTCCCCACCAGCACCCTAACACAGGAGTCACAAGCTCCCAGCAGCCAAAGGGTGGGATCCCCTCGTCCCCGGGGGATGGTGGCCCCGTGGCTCCCTACCTGGTCGCAGGCGTGGAGCGCGGTGAGGAGCATGAGCGCGCCGGTGCTGGGCATGTAGAGCGAGCTGTAGCGTGTGTCCAGCAGCTCCGAGCGCAGGAACCTGCCCAGAGACACGGCCACTTGGGGGGGGCTCACGGGCCCCCCCGACCCCCCCCGCGCCCGGTAAGGCAGGAGCGACCAGTGAAATGCAGGATTCTCTGATGGCTGCTACCGAGGTTCAGCTCCTGTGCCGCAGGTCGCTGAAGGGCACCGCTGCGGTTTGAAATCCCCCCAGCCCAAGCGCCTGCTTTCGTGGAGGTGCATGAAGCACAAGGACAAGGGCTTGTTGGAGAGGGGCCAGAGGAGGCCA
>NW_008626991.1:0-6052 GCF_000691845.1 Merops nubicus | reverse complement strand
TGCATATACCTGAGATGCATGCAACTTAAAATTATTTCTAGTTTGAAAAATACGAATAAGTGCTATTTTATCTTCTGTATGACCTCTCTTGAGTGCAGTAACTTTAGCTTCTCTCTTTTGCTGAAGGCTTTGGAGCTCCCTGCCAGTCACTGGCATGCAGGGCTGGTGTCAGTTGACCAGAGAACCATGGTGAATTCTCTGTGAGATGTATCTGTGCAGATACTGACTAATTGGGAGCAAACATCAAGTAAAATGGCTTCTGCAGCTCATGCAAGCACTTTAACAGGGAAGCAACAGCTAGGGAAACTTGTGTTTATGGTTGTGAGGTGGCACTTTCATATTGCACTACCACCTGGGGACCTGAAACTCACCATGTTTACACTGTACAAGCTGTTCCTTCCTAAAAGGCTTCTAATGTAAATGCCAGCCAGTCATACCCCTCAGAAAATACCTGTGCTGCTTCATTTTAGAGATGAAGTTTAGGGCTCTGTCTGGGAGATGCTGACAGACCATCATGTCATGTAGCTGAGAGAGACACTTTCTGAGAGCAGAGAACATCTCTCCATCATTTAATGCACCTCACTTTTCCTGCCTCTTGCCTGCAGTATATTTAATCAAAACCTCGTTTCTTTCTCTGGGAGATGTATAATTTCTGGCTTTGATGTCTTGAAACTGATTTTGGGGAAGGACTTAAAAGATGAGGATTTTTTCTCCATACTGAAAAAAAGGTGCCTTCCTGAAGACATGATAGACTTGAAAAAAAGAACCAATTAGAAGACCCAGTGACTGAAAATTGCATGTCTCAGCAGTGGTGGTGGGCTGTGGAGATCTTGGAAGATTCTTATGATTCCTATTGAGATAAATGGACTTCCATTAAAAGTTAGACCACTTTAATAACAAAATATAACAATCTGTTTCAAAATAATTCAAAGACATACTAGGATAATACTTGGTATTATCCTGGTGTTAGAGGAGAGCTGTGATAGGTCCTTGAACCCTTGTGAGTCTGGAGAGGCTGTTTTCATGTCATGTTACAACATTGACTAACATTTTAAATTGTTACTCAAATAAAGTCTTCTGTAAAGCAGTGAACAGAAGCCCACTCCTAATGGAAAGCAGTGTGTTCAATTATTTGTGTAGGGTCACTTCCTATTAAGCTGACTGACAACTGTGTTGCTCCATTTCTAAAAGCTGTCTCACAACAGAAGTTTCCAGGGTTGATAATTAGTATCCCATAGAAACTGTAGGCTGGCTGAAAATTTCTAAGAAGAGAAGGTACCATCTTCTGTGACCTTTGGCTTTTCATGCTGTGAAAAGGAAAAGCGTTTATTAATTTCATAAGGCTGAAAACTTGCAGATCTGCTTCAGTATGCTTTACATATCACGTGAGTTGGTGTTACTGTCTTATAAGGATTCCCAGCTACTCATTAGAGAGCTTATATACAGTCAGAAGCCTTTAAGGAAGAGCAATTTCCAAGATGAAGTTTCATATTGTGTAAGTGTGAGGAAGGGTATCTCAGTGAAAAAGAGATGGTGTGGTCGTTCAGGACTATCAGTTACTAAGGCAAGTCTCCTTTTCCTCTACATCTGAACTTTGCTTCATTGCTTTAAATGTACAGTATAACTAAGAAGAGCTTCTCAGCCAGTTAAGGTCTGATTTGTGTATTGCTGACTAGTAGAGGAGAGAAGAAAAGCCAACAGAAACATCCCCAACCATATGGTCTGGTTGGGGGTGGGTTTGTGTGTGGGTTTTTTTTGCTTAATTTGGTTGGTGAAAGAGGACTCTGAAAAGTACTTGCAGATTTCTCTGATGATGCTATACGACTGTTTTGTGGAGACAAGCATGAAATTACTGGTGATTATTGAAAAGTGTTTCCACTGCTCAGTAACAGGCAGTCCTCAGGACCAGAAAGGTTCTCTGACAACAGCTCTGAAATCTCTTTGTGATGCTTTCAAATAGTAGTCAATAGCTGAGCTCAGTAGCTTCAAGACTTTACACTCTATATTGTCAAACTGTCGTGTTCACTGGGATGGTTCTATTTGTACTCTCTGAAGCTGTTATGCCTATGAAAAAGATATTACTAACAATAAGTAAGTGTAGTGTTTGTATTTCCTTTCTCTGAAGTGGCATAATGGAGTGAGACTGTAAAAAAAGCATAATGAAACATGGATTTGCTGAGTTGTTTCTATTCCTTATAAAAGTAGTTGTTACAAGAGGATTAAGAAATCCCACCCATTTAGGAGAATTCTAAGCACCTTTAAAAACAAAAAAAACCCCAAATTTTAATATTTTTTTTATTTTGTAGCATATTTTTCTTTACTAAGAAATTTAATTATACTATTCATAGGAAAAATTCTTAATATCACATGCAGCTTATTAGAATTTTAATATTTGCTTTTTAATGTAAGCATTTTGGTATAATTCTTGAATTGTTGGGCCTTGAAATTTTGCACAAACACTTGGAAAGTCTTGGCAATCTCTTTTGAAGAAGTTGAGTTAATGAACTAAAGGCTGATAACTCTTCAATCAAACTCAAGTTTGAACAGCTACCTGAGACTTAGTGCAAGTACATCCTTGATTACTTCTTTCCACTTTTCTCTTCAGCACCTTTTTTGCCAGGTTGTTGTGTAGAAAATTATTCTGTGCATGATGAATATTGAGAGGTCAAACTACATAAACATTCTGTCACTAGCCAAGTTTTTTGTGAAACTTAATATTTTCATTTTTCTCTGCTTATAGGAACCAAGATCTTTAAAACACCACAAAGTGTAACTGACAATGGCAGAACAGTCCTAAAATTACTGACGGTGGAGGAACTGATAGTGACAGCCTAATTTTGTACCTTGTTCTTCTAATTAAGCTTTAATGAACCCAGTTTCTTTTCTGCAACTGCAATCAACTGTGAAGCATCTTAAATTATTTTCAATACTTTCCAGCTTCTTAAGCCGTGTGCTTTGCTGTCTCTTATAATGATGGGCAAGAAACACAAATATCTTAGGATATTCTACCTATTTGGTCTGGAATTACCTCTTGTGATTCTTTTTCTGTAGAAAGTGACTCTTGAGCAATGACATATTTCTCAGGTGCTCATCAAGCTAATCCAGATCAATCCAGGTCTCTAACTCTAGAAGGATTCTTTCTTAAAAGAACCCTGCTGTGTATAGAAGTTGGAGATGCAATTCTGTTTCCACACTGTGTGTCTGAGAATTTCTGCTGTGAATTGCAGTAGAAGCGGGACTGAGACTTCAAGGTTCTTCAGGGACAAAAAATATTAAGCACTATTAAATCAGTGATGTACAATGTATTCTGCCTCTTGCCCCTCCATTCCTCTTTAAGCTTGAAACTAATTTGTTCAATCCTGTAGGAAGTATTGACTTAATCTTTTCTGAATCTATGTCCCCACTACTGTGTGCCAGTTCATGGGGGCAGAATGCCCAGACTCAATCAGATTTAGGAACTAATACAATTACCAGTAGGTTAAAATATTTCCATTGTACAGAATGAAGACAGTAGTGCTCTGAAAACAGCTTAGATTTTTATAAATAAACTCTTTTGAGATAGTGTTCCTGATATTACTAGTTAGTGGTATGTGATGAGTTGTATAGAACATATAGTTAATTCTTCCATTTTATTAAGTAATTTCTCTTAAGGCTTCTCCCAAAAAGCTTTTGAAGTAGGTCAGACCACCTGCTGCAAGGAGATGTTTTTGCTTGAGAAGGCTGCTGAGGAGGGAACCAAGGTTCTTCCATAGAACTGAGTTGTTGAAGTCATAGACAGAAGAACAAAGAAATCTTCAGGTGCATGAGGCATGCAGGGCAGGGTATGGTACTTTACACATAGGTAAAAACGAGTGCAAGTGGGAGTGAAATTACCAGAGGTGGCTTTAAGCTGAGAAAGCAAAACAGAAGGCTGTAAGATGTTCCTATCAGAACCAGAAAAGGATTATAATTTTGAATTCAGAGTTGGATGTTACTAAAAATAAAACTCATGTGAAGTAGTTAAGGCTGATTGCCTCTCCCAGATCAGTTTTTCTGGTGGATTTGGTTTTTCCATTAAGTGCTGCATCTCAGAAACTTCTTTTAAATAAAACTCCTCTGAGCTTTGATAGCTTAAAACTGTAAGAGATGTTTACTCATTGAGAGGATGGAGAGTGAAATCTGAGGTTGAACTGCTTTTAATTATCTTTTTGGCTTGGTTTAAGCAATGATTTTCTCAAAGCTGCCAGGCAGTAAGGGAAGATTGGGGGCATCTTGTGGAAGAGCCAGGCCAGAGTGCCTTTGATTAAGTGAGGGAAGACAGACGTTGCCTGAAATGCACACGTTGACTTTCTAAACAGTGTTTGCTGCTTAAAATACCTTCACCTGCCTTCCCTTGCAGGCAGGTTATGTGTCTCTTTTACATCAATTTGAATTGCAGACTGCAGCTACTGCTGTATGACATGCACCCAAAAGCTAAACCTTTGACATTTTATTTATTCTAGCTGTCCCTGAAAAAATCCTGCTGTCTCATGTTCCCTTTCTTGATTTCTTATATGCCTCTGAATCATTTGACTTTTCTGAAGGTTTTCTAGGAGAATCTTTCATTTTCTTGATGTTTTTAACTACTCTTCTTGTATATTTTAGTATTATCTCCTTTTTCAATTTCTAGTCGCAACTCCTGTTTGTTTAAAATCTAGTGAATTCTGACAAATGGTGCTTTTTGTGGAGTTTGTTCTATGTGTGAAATAGTCTCCTGAGCACAACGTTTAGACTCTACAATCCAGCTTTTTTGTTCTTTCTATTTTGTATGCTTATAATAAAGTTTTCTTTAACCTTCTGTTTCTCCACGTATGAAATCAGTGCTTGTGTCTTATACCAACACAAAATCTGAGTTAAAGCTAATGCAGTATCTACAGGGTTTAAGTGGCATACTTACAGGCTCCTTGGAGAGGAAATAACTTTGAGAAGGAGGTGAGTGTAACACGTATGTGTTGTGGGAAATCATCCTGGCACACTAGGCACTGATGGTGAGAAACCTTGTGTTCACATGAGAATAAACTCATGCATACTTTGATTCTGTCTTGGTGCTTAAGAATAAAAAGGTTAAAAATGTAGAAACTCATGACTGTGAAAAAATCTGTGTATGATGTCGTTGATTCAGATACAGAGTAGTTAATTTTTTGTGCACTGCCTTACTGTAGCTACATGAGCAGGAATAGGGTCAGGGCCCCTGTATGTGTATGATGGTGGTAGTAGAGTTCACACCTTAGCAGTTGGTTTTGGGGTGAGAGCACCTGGAATACAAAAAGGCACTCTATTATTTCCTGTTGTTTCCTGCAGTCTGAGTAGTCCATATTGATCTCTGAAATGCTATTGTATTTCTTTTATTCTTGCTACTTAAAAATATGTCCTATGCTGCAGCACATTAAGTTTTCTATATTTTTGTGAAAAAGAAGGAGGCTTATAGGTCTTACAGAAAAAAAATGGATGTTTCAGTCTCTAAACCAGAACACATCTGTTCTGGGGCAGATTGAGGAGCATTGCAAATACTCAGGAGGGATCTGTTTAAATAGGGTATGATCTTGATGAATTGGGAACATGGACTGCAATCAGTGTAAAATTTAATAAGGCAAATACGAAGCAGTTAATATAGGAAAAAATAATCAAATGGCCTATCAGAACTAGAGGAACACAAACCAGATGACAGTGCAGAAAGCATGATGTGAAGGTTTTTAGTGCAAGAATTGTTGAACATTTCATTGCTATGAGATGGTGGAAAAACATGTATATAGGAGAATGGGACATAGAGGTAAAAAGTGTTTAGTGGTCGTGCAGTTGGTTAGAATCTGTGAAAGTGGTTTTTGGCATCTGCTTTTTTCATCACAGATAGGCAAACTAAAATTTCTGTACCTTGTGTAAGGACAGTTGGATTACTATTAGCATTGATTGTTCTCAATAGGGTGAGGAAAGGGTGAGAGAGATACCATACCTCAAAGGGTGAAATGGGAAGAAAATGGCTATTATGACTGGCTGAAAACCAGGAACATTGACACTTGAACTGTTCACTTTTTTG
>NW_008626990.1:0-641 GCF_000691845.1 Merops nubicus | reverse complement strand
AAAAAAAAAAAGAAGGGGGGAAAAAAATAAAGTTTTAATGACATGTATGACATATTAAATTAGGCAGTTTTACAATTGGGTTTGAATGCGATGCTAACTGATTACAACTGTGTTATCAAAAGGGCGATAAGATTTATAACTTCGCGAGCACAAGCCTCTCCTCTTAATGACAATAGATGTTCAATAGCAGAAATCTGGTTTCTATTTTCCAAGAAGAGACGCTGTGTGTCTCCGTTGCCCCTTTATTACCGCAGGATTCAAGATCCTCTCTAAAACAGCTTGGCACTTGGAAATCCACAGGCCAGGAATACCTTTATGGTCCCTATTAACTACTGTGTTATTTACACTTTCGCTGGTGCTTCTCACTCAATACCCGTATCACATACGATGGATAACACAGCCTCCCCTCTTTGCCTTTCGCTGGGTGTTTTGGGTTTACATTTTGCATTTCTTTGCTTTACAAAAGAAAAAAAAAAGGGGGGGGGTGAGCGAAGAGGAAAAAAACCCACAGCTCTGTCTCTTACACCCCTCTCCTCCCCAGCTCCCTAAACCAACACATTAAGCAAACTTTAAAAACTGGGTTCCTATTACAAAGCAGCGCCCAGGACTAACTGCTTTAAAATTACTGCATAATTAGATTT
>NW_008626989.1:26120-35041 GCF_000691845.1 Merops nubicus | reverse complement strand
GAAGAGCCAACCCTATCCCAGCCGAACTGGGACACTGTTCCAAGTAAGTGAAAAGAGAACATGCAACATCATTGTCTAATGATGCTGCATAAAATCCTTAAACCACATGCTCAATAATGGAAAAATACTTAAGTCCCTCTTAATGTTGAGCGATTATACAATCTATAATCAACTTGCCTTGTTGGTGTGTGACTTGCATAAGAAAAACAAGTTCTTGTTCTTCTTCCAAGTAATTTGAAAGCCTTTTGCCCATGCTCTCTTCTCCAGTTATTTTTGATGCAACAAAACTATTTGCCTTTCCCTGGAGACTTGACCTTGTTGATCTATCACAAATGAGATGTCATCTCAGTAGGTAGAAAGCAACTGAAGAAATAGCGTGTTTAACAAAGCAGGAATTTTAATCTGGAAGAATGCCTATTCTTAGCATACTAATCCAGGTTTCCTGCTATTCTTGCTGCTTTCAGACTTGAGTTTCTCATGGATATTATTTAAAAAAATAATCATTACTGTTTCAGGGTTAGATAAAATATCAGATAGTTTTAAAAAACAATCTTTACTTTATAACAGTAGAGACAATAGATAAAAAGAGCTTCCAGTTTCACAAATAGGTCCCTATTGGGGATTTTTTAAAAACAGGTAATAATTCTGACCAGCTTTTCTGTGTGCAGATAATTAATACACATCCACCGAGTTCTAACAGCCTATTGGGCTTTTGTAGGTTTTAATTTTTTTTTTTTTTTAGTTTTGTTTTCATTTTTTTCTTTGTTTGTTTTTCCCCAGTGCAGGAAAAGGTTGAGTGCTCTGGGTAATCACAGAGAAGTGAATCTGAAGGTATTAAAGGTCTTAAAATGAATATTCAGAACCTTTTATTTTACTTCCCTCACTAGTATATGCAAGTCTTCATGTCCTTTAGGTCTTAGAAACAATTCTGTGGATTAAAGAGCATAAAATGTACTAAAAATATGACCTATACCAGGACCTCTTTAGAAAGTATTTAGTGTTTATCACTAGAGTGTCACTGTAGTTAGCAAAATTAGATTGCTTACTTCTTTTAAAACACAGACACAAGAAATAACTTCTGTGTTTATGATCTATTCACATGGATTCTTTTTTGATGCTGATACTAGTTGGCTGATGTTTCCTCTTTAGGGAATATTTACTAATACAACAGTACCATGATGAATAGTTTAAGTAGATGCTTTATGGAAATACAAGAAGCATTTTAAAATTCTAATCTCAAAGACATTCTAACAAAACATTTTAATTCCGTTTCCTCAGGTGTTTGGTTTGTTTTTGTTTTTTTCTTCCTAATACCCTGTCTAAGCTTTCCTCCCACCCTGTCTTCTAAAGTTCTCCACATTTTACCTTTCACATTATTCAAGAAACTTACAAAAAAATTACTAGTAGCCTATGCTGAGTGTTACCAGTGGAGATAAAAGTAAAAATAACTTCTGTGAGATGCAGGGGAAAGAGCCAGGTACATATTTGTAGAAATGGAGATATTTCTTTTCTTCCCTTTCAGGTTATCTGAAATGCTGGGCACTTGCTTACTGTGGCCAATAGTATTAAATTCCATTTAATTCTCCCTGAATGAAAAAACATGATTTTTCATCAATGATAAATTTGTTGCTTAATATGTGAAAGCCATGAGATGGATGGTATGCAAAATTTAGTACTGCAAGTTATCAGCAGGACCAAAAAAAAATCCGGCAGTTTTTTCATTCGGAATACTGATTAAAAATTTCTAGTTACAGCCCTTAGACCCCAGATAGTAACTAATGCCTCCAAATGGAATTCTCAAATGTTTTGTCATGTGTAGGACATAGGCACAGGGAATGTTTTGGTATTTGTAGATTCAGGCTGGATGTGAGAAAGAAGTTCTTCACCATGAGAGTGGTGGGACCCTGGAATGGGTTGCCCAGGGAGGTGGTTGAGGCCCCATCCCTGGGGGTCTTTAAGGCCAGGCTGGATGAGGCTCTGGGCAGCCTGATCTAGTGTGGGGTGTCCCTGCTCATGGCAGAGGGGATGGAACTGGGTGATCCTTGTGGTCCCTTCCAACCCTGACAGATTCTGATTCTGTTTTAGCAGAGGACTTTAGAGCCCTAATGGCTCAATGGTTGGACTTGATGATCTTAAAGGTCTCTTCCAACCTAAAGGATTCTGTGATTCTATGATTGGTACCCTGCCTGTACTGGAACTTTTACTGCTGGTGGTCTAATCCTGTAAGTCTGGGTGTACCTGCATTGTCATTGTCCTCAGATTTTCCAGCAATTGAAATTACTTCAGGAACTAACAATACAGAGAGTAGAAATCCTTGAAGTTTGGTTGACTTGGAACACAAACGGATTGATTGATCCGTGTGAACATGAGGAAGATCTTCTTACTTTGAAGGTGATAGGGCATGGGAATAGGCTGCCCAGAGAGGTTGTGGAGTCCCCTTTTCTGGAGATACTCAGAACCCACCTGGACATGTTCTTGTGCAGTCTGATGTAGGTGGATCTCATTTAGCAGACGGGTTGGACTAGATGATGCCCACAGGTCCCCTCCAACCCCTGATATTCTGTGATTCCGTGATCTGATTTTTATTTTTTTGTTTAACCTTACACACATTAGGTAAAACTGACTAAGATTTCTGTTTTGTCTGACCTAATTGGGATGGATGCTGATAATAAGACTTGTCAAGTAAGGGAGGCTAGGTAAGGAATCATCAGTCATGTTGTTCACTCAGCACATGTGCACTCACACAGATGTTATCACACTGAAGTGGTACACAAGCCACTCTGAAACACTGTGTGGCCTGATACAGATCTAGAAGCAACATTTATCAATCAGGGGAAGGTGCAGGATGTTGCCATTGATGATAGTGCTTGCCCAAAGTACTTTGTTGACTGTATTCCTTCCCATTCCCTGGGTAGAATTAATTGTGAGTAGTCCTCACATGGCTGTATGCCTTAGGTTTGACATGAAAGGGAAGAGGTAACTGAATTGAGAGGTGCTTTTGAGCAGCTTCTGTTTATAACTGACAATGAGCTCAAGCTTCTGTAAATTATACTACTTCAAATGCTGCAAAGTTGTCTTTTATTTTCCTGATAGCATAATATTGTATTTTTTTTTGTGAAATTGATTTGTGACAATCTTAAGCTTTGATAATTCTGTTGGTAGAACAGATGATCAAATTAACTGGTTGTAAATGGGTATCTGCCTCTGATGCCTAAGTGTTCCGCTGATCACTAAACTTTGCTCACCTGACGTGTTTCGCCAGGTATCTTACAGACAGAAACAGGGAAGGCTAAAAAGCATGGAGGGAAGGCAAAGTCCTAGTTCTAAAACTTCCCATTAAATTTGACTTGCGAAAATAAAAGAGACACGGAAAACAGGATTGGATTCTTTTTATGGTATAATGCCACAGAAGACATAACAAAGCTACTTAACACTCTCTTTTGAATTGGCTGAAGCAGATATGTCAGGATTAATGGCTATACAAATCTCTAGATGCACTCTGTAGGCTGTTTGGTCAGGTGGTGTGATTATAAATAGGTAGGCTTACTGATGTCACCAATAGCAGGGGGGAAGAACAGTGAGCTTACCATGCACACACACACTGTGTCCCTTCTGCCTACATATGCTATTGAAAGAAATTCACTTCATTTTAATGGGGAAGAAAAACCTGTGTTATCTTGGAGGTAAGCAGAGTAAAAAGCAGTGTCATCAGGTTTAGCTCTTCTTCTTCCCTCTCCGTGTCTAGATGGATCGGCAAAATGGCTCCAAAGTAGCGCTTGTGTTATTGTACTGCAGGGTGTCATACTAAAAATTTTGTTGCTATACGTGGATAAAACTGACTCTCAGAACTGTTCTAGTTGGTGTAAGTGGGTGTTCTGGAAGTGTTTGATGATGTAAAGTGATATTTTCCAAGACTAAGGATAAATGTTGGTATTTACATGGCATTTCCTTATGTGTGTGATTGAATGTGTTCTGACACTTGCTGTAAGGAAAAATATTTACCTATTGTTATATGTCTACAACAACATTTAAGTCCCTGTTCTTTGAAAGGCAGAATTCATCTCTCAGACAGTACAGAAATTGCCAGAACTCAAACATAGGCCTGTAAAAAGAAAGAAGAATTAATGTCTGATGTCCTGCTTTCAGAGAAAGTGTCTAATACTTCTTGCCCAAGGTACAAAAGGTTTTTTTTAATCCTGTTTCTAGCTCAAAGATTAGGATGTATAAAGATCTGTAAATTTATCCATATAGATGGACTGCTGAAATTTCAGTGGTGCATTTCTGGGTATAGAAGCTATTCCATACTTTATTGTAAGTTGAAGACTGGGGCCTAAAAGTTCAAATGAGGTTGTTGAGATTATTTTAAGCGAGGAATTCAGATTGTAAGGCTTTTCTGACATTGATTGTCTTTCATATGATTTTGAGCTAAATTTTTGTTTGGGGAAA
This sequence comes from Merops nubicus, assembly GCF_000691845.1. Classification (NCBI taxonomy): domain Eukaryota; kingdom Metazoa; phylum Chordata; class Aves; order Coraciiformes; family Meropidae; genus Merops; species Merops nubicus. Next base: position 30,595 of record NW_008626989.1, on the reverse strand, counting down.
AAAACCCACTTGTTTCTAACAACTTATAAAAGTCAAGGCCTTTGGTGTTGAATATAGTAGAGTCCTTGATGTGTTTTCTGTGTATTCCTTGGACATTACGTATCACTTTCATTTATTATGGGAAGCACTAAAACAGTTCTGTAGTACCTAAATACACTACACACCTAAGTAACTGCATAATGCGAAGATGCACTTGCCTTACAGCACTGAAGAAAGAATTTAAGAAATCTTGTTCAGTTGAACTTCTTGTAGAAGTCAGTAAGTTTCTGACACCAAATCATATGTTAATATGTTAAAAACTCAGCAGTGAAAAATACTGGGTGTAAACTTCTCATAGTAAAAGTTGAAAATGATGAGGATGAATAAAGGAGTAAGGTATAGTAGTTACAGCAAATCATTCATTGGCATAGTTGCATAGGAAAGTTTCTCTGTGTTCCCCAGAGCAGACTGCTGGTGCTGATTATAATTGTTATAAAGGTTAGTAAGAAGTATGCTTCTGCCTTTCCTAAAGAATTTTGACATGGTTAATGCTGCATCTGTTTCTTAGAAGGAGCAGAGGCTTTCTAATGGAAGTAATGTGTCATCCAAAATAGCTCTGATGCTACCACCATAATGCAGGGAGCCAGCTGCCTTTGAAGAAAAAATCATCCGTCCTTGCCTGTTGCAAGAATCCAGTAAGAAATGGATCTAGGGGATTTTGATTGTACAGGAGAAAGTGGAGAAAGGGGCTAACAACAAGCTCTTGTATGTGGATGGCAATGAGTTTGGGGAGGAAATAACTGCATTCATTTGGGGCACTAAATTGCTGACCAATGAGGGAATTTAAGTTAAAGTAGGACAAAGGGGAGGGAGTTTCCACTGTCAGTGACAGCAAAGGTAGCTATGAAAACTGCTGGTCAGGCTTATGTTATGAAGAGAGCTGGGATAAGACTTCTGGCTCTGGTTCGTTCGTACCACCTATCTGCCCACATGCAGTACCTAAGAGATCATGCTTGGGCTCCAGCAGCAGCACTGACATTGGAGGACGCAGTAAATGCAACCCTGTTCCTGAAGGTAAGAGAGTTTTGCACCTAGCTTTCTGAGGAGGATGCAGGGAAGGGAGTGAGTGTTGAGGAAGAAGCTGTGAAAGATGAGCAGAAGAATCTGGCAGCAGGTAGGTACTCAAAGCGTTTCTTCTTAATTTTGCAAGGAGTCCTAGCACAATATGCTTACTACTTCTGTTTGTGGACCTAAAGCTACGTTGCTCATACTTTGGGTGAAACCTCTTTATTACATCCTAAGTTTCAGGATATTAACTGCCAAGAGGCTTCTCTTGAAATCTAGTAAAGAAAACACTTGTTTTAGTGCATTTTTTTTTTAGCCTGAACTTAACTTTTTTGTCTGTCATTTTCTTTCTTTTAATGGACTAGGGTGCCTTGTTTGCTGACATGGTTTTCTGTACAGAAACACTGTCCAGTCTGTGTAGGAGCTGCCTATCGGTTCTTCTTGTATCACATAGCATCTGTGTGTGTATATATGTGTGTATAGAGAGAGTTTTTAAGCTTTTTGTTCAGGACAGGACAGTTTCCCTGTTTCCCATTCCTGTCAAATGCTTAATGTCATGTCTCTTTTCCAATTTACTAAACCCTCCTATTTCTTGGTTATGCAAACGTACCAAACGTTTTGAAGTGCTGCCAAACTCTAGGTAGTTGAAGGGCATAACTGCTAAGAGAAGGATCCTAGTGGCTGGAGAGCTTTCTGCAAAGGAGAAAGTTTGTTCTATTCCAAACACCTGTGTGAAAGACAGAAATTAGCCACAGTGCTTTCCGAAGTTGCATCACTGCTTTGCTCCTTTACTCTTCTGCTATCTGAATCTTCAGCTGGGTAATGGGACTGTCACAGCTGAGCTCAACCTTCTGTAGAAGCTAAAAGGAAAAGGGAGTAAAGTTTGTCCTCCCTGTTGTTACTGCAGAACTTCCTAGCTGCTGTCCTGTGTTATTTTATCTATTACCAACCCACACCTTCACCTGCGTACTTATATGTGAGGCATGTGTGTATGTGAGGAAAAAAGGAAGGGTCCATATTATTTTCTTTCCTGGCAGCTGTGATACTGAGTGGTTCTGCTTTCCTGTTCCTTACCTTTTCCAACCTCTAAATCCACCCAGTGCCTGCCTCCAGTGTTTCTTCTGAAACATGATTTTGAACAGAAGGGGAAAGCAGCAGCAGAAAAGCTCAGATAAATTGACAATTTTTATATCTATTGATGTTTAGAACAGCAGCTGAAAAAGCCATGAGCAGAGCTAGGTGTTTCATCTGCAGGCTTTGAAAAGAGTGGTGTTACACTAGCTTTCATGATGAGGAGATAACGGCCAGAAGGGCAGATTCAGGTTTTGCTCTGTTTGAAAGCCCTTAATTGAACTTTTCTTACTGGCCATAGGAGAAAAACATCTGTACAACCATCCTTTTATAGCAGTTCTTGAAAAAGATTTGAGGATTTGTTCCTAGTGGAGGTAACACATTTGCTTGAGTTTTAAGCATTTGTTAGATTTATTAGTGTATCAAAGGTTAAGCTCCCCCTTTCAGTTCAAGCTGCTCTTTGTTTTCTGTTTATTCAGCCAGTTATATATTACTCAATTACTGTTACAGATTTACTGCTTTCTCTCCCCTGCTTTCCTTCTTTTCTGTCAGGCTATTTTCATAACTATATATAATAAAAGCTGAGTCATATGAAGTTTTAATAGTTTTGAATACAATTCAAATTTTTTATACTTTCCTTTTGTAGTGAATCTGAGTTACTTTTTGTATTTGATGCTTTGTGAAAAGCTTGGAAATAGGTATGCCTCTGCTTGCTGCATTTATAGCATGAAGTAATTTTTATCCTCTGTTGCCTATTAGGGATTCTAAGCTCTTGGCTGTCTTCCTAACATGGAGGCAATTCTTATGCCTAGAGAGAGGAGCTTACTATGTTTTGTTGGATGGTGTAAGACAACACGAAGTCAGTGGCTATTTGGGCTCAGGAGTTTGGTAGTGTTTTTGGTAGTGTTTGAAGTGAGCTTGAAAAGGTCATAGTAATATTTATGATTTAGCTTTGAATGGCAACAAATTAATAATTTTCTAGAAAAGCTTTACATTTGTACTTCACTTAATTATGTTACATAAGTTTATACTGGATGCTAAAAGTTTATACTTTAAGGCTAAAAGCAGAATTAAAAACTAGCCCATACCATAGAGATTTGTGTTTACATTGCCTCTGAATCTTCCCCTTTTCCCTCTAATAAAAGAAAACATTGTATTTGAGCCATAATTCATCCAGTCTCTTCTGTTTTCCAGACTGTCACTTCCATGGGGACAGACAGTCAGATGGGCAAGTGTCTGTTCCAAATGGTCTGGAAGGAACTGAGGATCCATTTGCTGCTTTCTTGCTTTTAGTGTGAGCCAGACATCCAAAGATTCCATTAAGCCTCCACCTTACTGTCATGGTTACTGTCCAAGCTCTGTGATTTTATTTTTTTTCCTTTTTAGAATTAGACTGTTTTAAAAATGCTTTTCGTCAGAGCTATGAGGATAGTTAGGGGTGAATTCCACACATCCCATTGACTAGGAAAAAGTTTTCTTTAGCAAAAGCTTTGAAACATGTCTTGATTCCAGGGATGCCTCGTGTACTTGATCAGATTTATATATGGAAAGAGAGTGGAAATGTAGGCGTTCTACATTTTTTGCTTTACTTGTAGCAGTCATCTGAATGTAGGTATAGGTAAGGGAACGTCTGCAGATGATTTGTTGTCTGCTGGAACCTCACTGAGTAAACCTATAGAGATAATCTTCAAAGATCAGTTTATTAATAATCTTATCACCTGTAGCATTACTACTGGCATGTCAGTTGGAATATCACTAGCATAGCACATTTTTGTTTTGACACAGCTATTAATTCTGTGCCTCATTCCTAGTGCCACCTTATTCTTTATGTAATATTTTTCAAATACTAGTATTATTTGCAATATTTGTTTCCTTTCAGCCTTGGGAATCTGTATAGAGAGGTGCACTGTGAAATACCCATTACCACAAAAGATTTATGAATTATTCATGTTGGTTCCTCTACCTGGAAACTGAACTTCAAATATATTTCTGATTTTTGGCTTTTGTGTAATACCTAATGAGCCACCTGCTAGACACAATATCCATACAATATAGCCTCAAAATTTTCTTTGTATAACTGTTTTGCCAATGACCAGACCCAACAAAAATGATACCACCACCAGCAGGAAGATGAACCAATATGCAGACTGTATTGTAGACAGAAATGTTACTATGTGAATGACCGCCGGGGGTACAAACAGGTCATCCAGCTCGTACATGATCGACGCCACCCCCAACGATCCCACAAACGACATGACCCGGCCCACAACAGGTGGTACAAACAGTGAACCGAGGTTGCCCACAGTTGACATGGGAAACAGCCAGACCAGCCAGTTAAACACATAAGAAGAAGGAGACCA
>NW_008626989.1:24995-25899 GCF_000691845.1 Merops nubicus | reverse complement strand
AGGGCCGGCCACACCCTGGGGGGAAGCTATAAGGCAAACTCACCACCTCTGTATGAAGGGCTGTGGGAATCACCCCTATGTCAACCTTAATTCAGGGGCTCGGGGTTCAAACCCCAGCATTTCAATAACTAAGTGGATGAGTTCAAAACCTTTAAGTTCATATTTCTCTGTGGCGCAAGTACAGCAAATACTTTTCCTTAATTTTGTCCTACATGTATCATACGCCTGGCTTGATGGGATGACCTAAGAATGGATAGTGCTTGACTCTTTGATTCATACCTTGATCTTGACATTCAGCTGGTGCTTTTGTCATAGAAATAAAGATCAAACAGTATCAAACAGTCATACTGAACTAGAGGTGAATGCCTCAAGGCTGATAGGTACATTATATAGATGCTGTAAGGCTGGTACAACAAATACGTCGCTACTTAATATTAAGGATAGATGTTAGAAAATGTGAGCATGTTAAAACCACCTATAAAGAAATCTTTTATGCAGCATTTCTGACAACCAAATTCTGTGTGGAAACTTGTGTGCCTAGTAATAACTTAGTCCAGATGAATAGAATATGATATTTCAACTAGCCCAACTCTAGCTAAAAATTATTATTTTTAAATTCCACCAAAAAAAAGAGGTGTTTTTCATGAGCAACAGCAAACTGTTCTTTGAGCATGATTTAGGTAGAAGTAGAGGTGATGGCACATTAGAGACTCAGTGGAAGTCTTCAGATAAGTGTTTTCAGGTTAATCTTAGTGTGAATAGCAGTCATGGTGAGAAAATTCTATTAGGAATGAAATGAGAATAATTCTTAGATGAATGTTATACTTACAGTCCCATGAGGGTTTCTATTCTTATAAAATATCAGCCACAAACCTAAGGAGGAAGTTCTGACATTCAGTTAGAG
>NW_008626989.1:0-24964 GCF_000691845.1 Merops nubicus | reverse complement strand
AGAGTGTTTTCACTTTAGAAACTGCTCATTATGGTCTGCTGATACTTTAAAAACAAAATTGTAAGCCTTCTAATATGTAGAACAAATCTCGGTGTTTTGGAATAGCTTTTCTGTCATCTATTCATTAAAAGATTACCGTGGGCAATATTTTACAGCGTTAGAGAAGAAAGCAACATACTGTTGAGGAGTCTCTTTTCTGTGATCCAAATGCAGTTAGGTGAAAACAAAGTAAACAATGCCCAGATGTGGACACAATAGCACTAATTTTGTGACTTTTTGTTGTTCTTGGCAAGCAGTTCTAGAATTGAAAGCAAAAGGTGAATGTGCCATTCAAGACTACGTCCAGTGTTTAGTTTCGTTGCATAAGAAGAATTTAGAGACAGTTTATGTAAGAAGGGAACAGCAAAGAAGTTTTATGGTGTATACATACAGCCATAGATCTTATGCAAAGGTGAAGATGCATGCTGAGTCTAATGACTGTATACCTATTTCATGTATTATAAAAAGGTGAGTCAAAGCTGAGAGTGGTTGTGATGCTTTTAGTGCCTGCCTTTCTGTGATACTTGTTTGTGGTGAAATGTCTGGACTTGAACAGATATATACAATAACTAGGAAGAACTTTTTTTTTTTTTTTTTTTTCAGCATTGGGAGTTTCTTTGGTTGGTTTGCTTAGCTTCTCTAGCCTATAGTTTTTTTCAGTCTTAGTTTTAGATCTCCTTGCAGGTTGTTGTGGTTTACTTTTGCAGTTGCTGTCTGAGCCTTTTTTCCTGTTCAGATGTTCATTTGTCTTAGTCTCTCAGTGCAAAACCCAAATACAAGATGGGCTCTACCAGTAGACAGCAACTTTGCCTGAAGAAGAATATGAAGGATACATATTCTCAAATGGCAGCTACTTAACTTGATCCATTTCATGGACTACTGCTGTAAACCCTGGACTCCACTAAGGGTAGTTTTCAGGAGTTGCCTCACTTTTGTATCTTCCTGCCCACCACAAAGTGGGAACTCTGTTCTTGAGGAGTAAAGTCTACTTGCTGACTTAGTTCTGCAAGTTTGCCTTTGTAGCCTTATGTGCTTAGGAAGTAATAAAGATTCAAGGAAATGTCTTGATCATTTTGCATATCTCTGCTGCATAGTGCCCATTTCCCACTCTGGTCATGGTATGAGTTCTGGTTTGTAGCAGCTTTAGGGCAAACCAGCACTGAGCATCCAGAACTGACAGAATAACTCTAAAGAAAAGAGCAGGAGGAGTTGAGGTGTCATATTAGTCTTCAAATAGTTTATTTGGCATTCTTTATCTCAGAGGTTTTCTTTTATCTAGAGGTAAACTCTTACCACATACTCTTTTCTGCAGTCATTGTTCTCCATTAGATCTGACTGATGGCTTGCAGTCTTACTTGGAGATGTGGAGTCTTAATAGAGCTAAAATGGGGACAATGCAACTGTAAAGGTAGCAGAAGGTAAACAAATATAGGGACTTCCCATTCCAGGCCCTGGTCAGAGAATCTAAGATAAATCCTGTGCTCATATATAGGGAATTTTACTGTGCTGGTGAGGGTAGGGGTAGGAAGAGTAATGATCCTATTTCTTGAGTGTTTTCATTTTAGTATATCACAAGGTTATGTAGAGTGGCTTTGCAACATCTCCATAGCTACGACAGCAAAAAAACAAATGTAGAAGGAAGATTTCCTCTTTTTCCTCTGCATTTTTGGGGAAAGTGATCCTTATTGAAAGGAAGTCCTGGGGATAACAGGAGTACCCAGGTCACTGTCAGTTCAAGTATTTCTCAGTATTTTAAAATGCCTTTCTCTAGTTACTGATAGTTAAAAATACACTGCTTGTAACTTTCTAACAGGAATGTTTTGAAAATTAAATAAATAAATGGATTTTTTATTTATTGTGCCTGTCCTTTATTTTGAAAAGGACTTCCACACATTCAGATCACTGACCCTATTAATTTTTTTGGTAAGCAGGAAATATATTGAGATACAGCGATAACACTTTTCTTCTGTAGAAGTAGGATCTGAAGCACATGATGTTGACTTTATGGCCTTGCATTTAATTTTAAAAGATTTAGTATTAACAAAATGTTGAAGTCGTTTACCTGCCTTTGGCTGAAAAAGTACTTTTATGTCTTTACAGGAACTGTATTCTGTCACAAATTAAATTTTTTTAAAAAAAAAAAAGTTAAATTTTATCTTTTAACTCACTGTATGCCATAGCTAAATAAGCTCTACTGAGTAGCCATGAAAATAAAGAGCATTTTTTTGGTTGTTCTAAATGTTTACTTTGAAAATAAGAATAGATCTGTTTAGTTCCTTAGCACATGTGGAAGCTGTCTGACCACTAAAGGTGCTATGAGTGTGACCATTAACTGAACACCTTTCTGACTCTAAAGTGCTCCTTGTTATGTTTGTACTTTGTCTTACTAAAAATCAAGGGTTTTCTTCTCTTCAGGAGAATAAAATATTGTAACCGCTCTCTCTGTCCTTATCAAATTCATTAAAAACCAGCAGCTCTCCCAGTTTGCTGAATACCTAGTAGAGGTGAAGAGGCGAGAAAGAACTGGGCTTTTGTTTCTTCTTTATGATGGATAAGTGTCTGAAACGATGGTGTAGACTTGGATGGTGTTACTTGGATGATGCTGGTTTTACTTCTTGTTGTTTGACTACAATGGCATGTGGAAGATGATGCCTTTGTGAGAGAAATCACCTGTGACAGCTTCTTGGTGGCCCTATAGTGCATAAGAGGAAGGGATGGTTTTTTAGGTTAAAACTGCTCCTAAAAGTGCATTTCTGCCACTGTGCCACTTGCTGCTCTTGATTTGCACCTGTAGATGTAATGATGGTAACTAATTGTTCTTGCTGCCCGGTGCCTGCCCTGGGGTGCTGGGAGGAGAAGGCTTCTGCCACCTCTCAGGCAGCATCTCCTGTGGCAAGGCAGAGACACAAACTCAAGAAATAAAAAAAGCTGTAAGACCACGTGTAAATACTTTGGGCTAAGAATGAAAGAATTGGTGAAAAATGAAAAAGAAAAAAAAAAAAGAGACATGGCATCTGGAAGCAGAAATGAAAGTGTTTGGATCTCTCTTGTTTAATAAGAGATTGCTAAAAACAGTACAATTTCTGAGAAGATATACTTGGAGATTTTTCTTCCTTTGTGTGGGGCAGGAAAGGTAAGTCTAACTAACCAGGAGGAACATGTTAGGTGTTAGCGATGGGTGAGGTACTGAGCTTTCTATGTGGGAGCTCAGCTGACCTTGATAGACTGCCTGACCCTGCGTGTGTGTGTATTCTTTATAAATACATGGAACTTCATCTACCTAGCAGCTGCGTACAAGTTTTGACATGAGTATTTTATCAGTTCTAGCTCTCTAAGGTCTAGGTTTGAGACTAGAAATACAGCCACAATTTTTCTGATGTGAACTGTGCATTTATTGCTGTGTGTGATGAAGTACTCTCTAGTGATAGGAGACTGCCAGCAATGAAATTGTATTTGTCTGCTTACTTGAAAATAGTGTCCACTCTCACTTGCAAGTAAATCTTTCACTGGCTTGCAATCTTCAGAGATTAAATTCTGAGTTCGGTTCTAATAAATACCTTCTAGTGGTTGTTTGAAATCACTTTAAGATGTAGATGTCTAAAGAAGGGGAAAAGCAGTGCTGCTTCACTTTGGGTTTGTACTTCTTTTGGTATTAATGTCATAGGGCAAATTTTTGATTTGTTGTGGTTTTTAAAAAAATAGTTATGTTGATGGCCTGTATTGGCTAATAGTTTCTGTTTTGGTGGTTATATGAAAGCTAAAAATCATGCAAAATGTTTGGAGGTCTGTGAGTACTCCTGATTAGCTCCGAGAGGCTGTGAATAGTTAATTATTCAGCACAAAGTTCTGAAGTTCAAAACTCTAAGCAGTTTCAGCAACAGATGGGTCATGTGAAATCTCATTGCACAGTCCTCTTTTGCAGTGCTGCTCTGGACCTTGTTTGCTCTTCATTGTGAGTGACTTTGAACTTTCTTTCCTCAGAAAGATGGGTGTTTCTAACTGTTGTATGCTAGGCTAGAGCTTTTGTTTTGGTTCTGTGGAACGTTTATAGAACTTAATTTGTTTGGTTTCATATTTGTTTGGTTTCATTTAAAGTAAACAAACTTTGGTACAGCTCCAGAATCTAAACTATAAGCATGTTTTGGGAACCTTTGTGCATTATGTTTGAAAACTATTTTAACTTTCTGTGAATGTGGCTCCTTTCAAGCTCTTTAAAAAAATGTTTATAAGAAATTGAAGCTCTGAATTGAATTATGAGCTGCTTCTGAATTGAAGAAATGAGTGCGTCTCTACAGTGTGTTTTGTTGTCGTTTGTGTTTGGTTCTTTTTTTTTTTTTTTCCTAATGGCAAAATCCATTAAAAGTACACAGAGAGGGATGTAGAGAGTTTTCCTTTTATACCATTTGGGATTTTTTTATTTTAATAAAATAAGTGAGCCTTATTTAGTCTTCACTCTTTGACTTGTCACTAAGAGGGGAAAGGATAGTGAGAAAATTAAAATAGGGAATCGGCATAGATGAGGGGAAAATCTGAAAGCCTTTTGCGACCAATATGTCAGGAACTACTGCAACACAGTACTACTGGTTATACTGCTATTTTATTACTGTATAGAAGTAAACTAGAGCTGGTAGTATTTGAAATATTTTAATAATCAAAAGAAAAATTTGGTGAGTAAAAGTGTGATTATTCCCTTACCTATCTATCCTAGATACTACATGTATTGTCAGTGCAATTTGGCCTCATACTGCATAGTACAGCATTTCTGTTTATACTAATCCAGTAAATCTGTTTGGAAAATGCACAAATAGGGTCTTTTCATAACCTGAGGGAGAAAAAAGTAATTAATTTACTTTTTTCATGTACCTTAAACATCTTTTGTTTTGAGCTTGATGTTTTTGGCAAGTTTTTTTAATATATATGATAGATACCCAAGCCTATTTGTATCCTTTGTCGCCACCGATCTTATGTTTAAAATATTCTTTTGTCCCTTCCTTGCACATATCACTTACACAGTTGAGTGAAAACATTTAGTTGTGGTTCATTCCTGTTCTGAGACTTGTTAGTTTGCCAGTATGGAATCGTGTGTGTATAAATAGTTACTTGACTTTTCATTTTTATCCATTTATTTCAGAAGAAAATCTAAAGCACCACCTCCTCCATCTGAAACAAAAACTATTGCTGCTGCTTCATTCGATGACACAGAATCAGCCAACTTCATCATGGAACAGAAAGAGAATGTAATTGATAAAGATATTGAACTATCAGTGGTCCTGCCGGGAGATGTGATCAAGTATACTACAGTTAGTGGGAGGTAAGTTATGCAGTGTGACACTTTAATTTTCTTTTCTTGCTTTAGTTTACTTCAACCTTCACCCAGGTTTTAATCACTCAGTAAAATTGTTATCTAAGCCTGAACATTGAGTGTGGCCAAAGAAGGGCAGTGAAGCTGGTGAAGGGTCTAGAGCACAAGTCCTGTGAGGAGAGACTGAGGGAACTGGGGTTGTTTATTCTGCAGAAAAGGAGGCTCAGGGGAGACCTTACTGCCCTATACAAGTGTCTGAAAAGAGGTTGTAGTGAGGTGGGTGCTGGTCTCTTCTCCCAAGTAACAAGTGATAGGACAAGAGGAAATGGCCTCAAATTACACTGGGGAGGTTTAGGTTGGACATTAGGAAAAATTTCACCACTAAAAGGGTTGTTACCTCTCATTAAGAGGTGAAGTAGGTGTAACTACACATTTACATTACTTGGTTTAAATCAGTTGTCATAAATCATTATATAATTAATATAACATTTTAAGTTACTGGAACAGAGGCTGGCCAACAGTCAACTGGAACAGGCTGCCCAGGCAAGTAGTGGCGTCACCATCCTTGGAGGTATTTACAAGACATGTAGACACAGTGCTGAGGAACATGGTTTAGTGGTGAACTTGGCAGTATTAGGTTAATGGTTGGACTCAATAATTTTAAAGGACTTTTTCAACCTAAATGATTCTACCATGATTTTGGGGGAGATGTGGAAACATATACTTTATACATTTACCTACCTTTCGGAGACTGTTTTTTGAAATTCAGAAATTCTTTATGGCACCTATCAGGATGTGTAGCCATATTTGTTGTTCTTTCTAGTTGCTGCAGATCTCTAGAAAAATACCATTTTCTATGAGTCACTGAATTTTCCCATATAATTTTTCCTTGTTAGCCTTAAGGATGAGTTCCTGAATCCTTTTGGGTACAAAGTCATTTCAGTGTTTGCTCAGCACTGCTACCTGTAGACTACTAGCAGTCCTAATAAAAAGTGTCATCACTTCACACAAAATCTGTAATTCTTCAAAGAAATATTTTCTACCTACAGCTTTGGATTATATTTTTAACACATATTGTGCTTAAGTTCGTTTTAATTTGAAATACATATTTCAGTCTGCTGCTAACTGGTAGTATACACTGTGCATATAACTCTCAAGTCACTTGTAGTTCAGATAGAGATGGACATTGACTGGTGAATTGAAATCATAAATGCTGGGATTTTAAAATGTTATATGAATTATCATAGCAGATCTACTAAGGAGGCTCCTATGCAAGGCCTTGTATGGATCAGAGCAATTAGGTTGCCAGTTTGTCGCTTTCATAAGCTGAGGAAACTAATTGTGTATAGTGCTTGTGTCAGTGTGGTGTCAGTGTCTTTGCTGCTGAAAGCAAGCAGGCTGATAACTGATTTAAACTAGGTAATGTAAATGTATAGTTACACCTACTTCACCTCTTAATGAGAAGTAAAGTCAAGCTTGAGCCTGTTTGCACACTTTATCATTTCATGAGGTTGTTGCTTGGACATCACATATCAGCTTGTTCACCAGAGCTGCAGTAGATTGAACTTTTGTGGAGTTTTCCTTTTAAAAAATTTTTTTACTTCCCCAAACTCCATGTGATTCTTCAAGATAACTTCAATCTGAGGCTGTATTTCTTGGAAGAAATTTTCAGAAATACTTCTTGACTACTTGATATGGGCTTGCAGCAAGGAGTATTACTATCTGTAAACATGGTGCTTTCTTCTTTTTTTAAAATTTATTATTATTTCTTATTATGTCTAATGACACTGTCAGTCGCTTTCTTCTTTTAACTCCCTTTTCCCACACTTAGGAGTACTTTGTGCCTTCTGTCTTGCTTTGCTCAGAGTAAAGTGCTAGAAAGTAGTGTTGCATCTATCTTCACTTGGTCAAATTACATTGTGTATAATTGTTCATTATTCAAGACAGGACCTACAAGCTTATCAGGAAGCACACACGTTTTCCAGTCAGTTTTATTATCCCACAGTTACTGTGGTTTGGGTTTGGTGGTGTTTGGTTTTTTGCTTTTTGTTTTTTTTTTTTTCCAATCAAGATACTGTATGTGGATGATTTCATAAATGACTCATCTGTAAATAAGAATGTGTATTAGCACTGCTGGGCTCACTCAGAATGAGGGGAGAAACTGTGCAGGACCTGGAGTCTACTGTGAAACATACTTCAAACTATCTTTTCTTGTAGTTTTGCTTTCTTTTGATAGTCATGTTTTAAGGACAAATAGGCAAGATCCCTCTAGAAATGACATAAAAAGATAAATTGCTAATTTGTCTCTTTCCAGTTCGTAATCAGAGATGAGAGCTTCAGAGCTCTCAAGGAGAGAATACATTTTTAAATCTCATACTAGAAAAAGAAAAACTGTGAATTTGCACAAATGCCATAGTCCACTAGAAGAAACTTCTCTACTGTTCTCAGGTGAAGTTGGGTGTTTTTCTCCCTGCTTTGGCATAGTGTACAGGAAGAGCTATGCAGAACAAAAGAAGATGTTATATAGATAAATATCCTGAGTGAGTAGAAGCAGGCAAAAAAGGATCAGAATGAAATCCAAAAGAATTTTGGAGAAAAAAGATTACAAGAGAGAATAATTCTTGATCCCTGAGTTGATATATGGGCAACTAAAGCAAAATACTGAGAGGCTGAGAAAAGGAGGGAGGACTGAAATAGCTCATTCCTCATTCCTAAACTTCAGGAATGGGAAGATTCTCTTATTTAAGCATAGACACCAATTTATAGTTTGTAGTAGTGCACGATAGTGATTCAGTTCATCTATTCAGCATCTGACAGTGGCATTCACAATCTCAGTCACCAGGATTCCTGCAGCGAGGTCCAGGCTAACAGTTACTTAAAAACAGCCCCCCAAAAAACCATAAGAGCAATGAGTGGTAGGAAGTGAGGGTGTGCTATTCGGAGGAAGGAATGACTGAAGTATTATAGTTTTTTTTTTAAATGGGAATGTTTTTCAAAGTTTCTGAGTCTTCTCCAGTTGGTTCTATATACAGCATAGGAATGAAGAAAATCCTGCAGTCAATGAAGAAAAAAAATAACTTGAAGAACAATTTCATTTAGCAGCCTGATCATTTTAAGTTAGTTTTCTTTTTTTTCTTCCACAAGGAAGAAATAGAGAGTTTGAGAAAATTTTCTCAAAACTGTGTAATTAGTTTCAGTTGTCTGCATCTGTAAATTAACTTGGAGATTTCAAGGGCAAATGTGATAGTGACATGCATTTTATTTGGAAATGGTGTGTCAATCAGATAGTTTTGCAGGGTAGCATGTCTGGCTTCAGTTTCATATGATTTTCAGAGAGACCTTTTAGCTTCACTGAATCTGTTTTCTTAGAGTTCTTTGTGAGTTTCAATTTGATCCATTCTTGAGTATTTTTTGTCATTAGGGTATTCTTAATAAACTGTTGGTTTATTCTGTACATCTAGCTAGTGAATAACAAGCTTTGTGGTGATATCCTACTTTTCAAAACATTTTGTACTTACCGTTTGTTAGTAACAAATTCCTGGGGGTTTTGGTGTTTTTTTGTTGTTCTCCATGAAAACAAATGTCTTTTTAGAGAATACGATTAATAATATTTTTGCAAGGAAGTGTATGAAGCCATAGGTTTAAGTAATGGGAGATCTCTAGAAAGCCAAACTGTGTTTAGGTTTTTCTTTCTCTGTCTTCTCTCTCCTGCTACCTCTCTTTCCCCTTCCCCAATTCTGTCCCTGCCTAGGAATACTTTTGGTGGCTATTGGTATTTTCAGTGGTATTTTGGTGGTGCTATCTTTGTTGGTTCAGGTGGCGCTTACTGTGCGTCTCACAATGTGAATACCTTGTTCCTAAGGTTTGATAATGTAAGAATCTCAAATTTATTATTTTTTTTTTTTTAAGTAGCAAGTTCCAAGCCCTTACTTTTTTTGAGAGAAGCATAGAAATTTAGTACATTTTTTTCTCATTAAATTTCCTTTTTCCACTTGATCTGGTACTTGAAGGGACACCTTCCACTGATTACAAACATAACATTCATTCTGGGTGAAGGTTCATTGTTTAACTATAAGCTATGTGGTGTAATGACAGGCTGCGACTACTCAATTGTTACTGTTGTTTAGTCAGGTAGGAATAACTAGAGGAAAAGAGATAAAAGGTGAAGGTGTGTGGGAATACATAAATAAATATATAATCAGAGATTTCTAGAAAACTAAGTAATGCCATGAAGTTAAAGAAGTTACAAATAAAGATTTTACTGAAATGAGATAAAGAAGGGCAAGCAGATGATGTACTCCAAGACAGCTGATTGCCATTTCTTGGACTTCTACCAAGTGTTAATTATGGTAGTTATAAAAATTACTGTGATTACATGTATTCCTCTACGTGCAGTGCTGGAAGTCTTAAGCAAAAATAAGTTTTACAAGTTTTGGAGAATGTGATTAAAAGAAAGATTGTTTTTTGTATCCGTCTAGGAATATCAGTCTGAAGCAATTTTTGAAGGTGTCTTGGTCTCCAGTGGAGGGGAGAACTTACAGTCTAGCATCCTTCAGTCAAGCAGATAATTTTGGGAAGTACCAATGGAAAGCAACTTTGTGCATTAAAAACGTGATTCAGTGCTAATTTCCTTTTACTTGTCAGTTGTTTGTGAGCAGCTGTGTTTCTCATTTATCATTCTGTCACTTCTTGTGATGGGTGTAATGGGTGACTTATTGGATAGGCTGATAACCAGGAAGGTCACTTCAAGAAGTAGTATCTGCTCTTTTCTCTGTCTCCCTCCTTCCTTCCCCTTCCTTGACCCCAGTGAAATGTGGGGAATGACATGATTTGCATTTGCAGCTTTTTTCTTATTAGGGTGAGATGGATGTATTTGTTCTATTATGGGTTAGAATAGAAGTACAAGAAATAGAGCAGTTCCATCTTTTTTCTTTTAACTGGAGCAGGTCATGATATATGCAAGCGAAGAATTGAAACAAACTCTCTGGTTTAAGTGTGTGAAAAGGGATGAACAGTTATTTTTCTGCAGTGCTCAGTGCATTTCTCATGATATTTCTCAGGCTTGTATATATATTCTAGATGAAGACACAGGAGTATATCACATTATCACATGCTTAATACCTCTTCACACTGATAGCTGCTTTTTGACACCTTGGAGCATAATTTTTTTTTTTTTTCTGAGTTTTTTGTTCCTCCTGCCTTTGTCTCCTGAGGCAAGTAACACTTGTACCACTTAAGCAGGCAGGAAGTTTCCCTCTGGGCAGGAGTGCTGGTAGGGAGCAACAGGTCTGCAGTAACTGTTTCTGTCAGCTTTCAAACTGTTTCCATCTTCTGGAAGTGCAGTATGTGCACCAGAGAGTTCAGCCCTGCTTCTAGAAGTTGGAAGATGGTTTATTTAAGGAATGGTTTTTCGTTAAGACCAAGTGAAAACAGGAATGATATTATAGAGTAAATTAAAGGAGAGGAAAAAACATGTTCACAGTAATTTCAAACATGAATCATTCTTAATTCTTTTTACAGAACCATATAATTCGAAAGGTCTGTTTTAACTTCCTACTTACAAAGATTGTAAATACATTTATTATCATACAGAATTCTGCTTAGCTTGGTGGCTCTTTGTAGAAGTTGTCGATTTCCACATTTGTCTATGCTACCAGAATATTTTATCTGTTATGAGATTACATCTAGAATTTAAGTCTTCTGATAAAGACATACCAGCCAAACCCTGTATTAATTTTCTCTGAGATACTTTAGTGTTCTTTTCAACATAGCATTTGATTGCTTCAGACTTTTAAATTACTTTCACAATATCCTTGTGAGACAGTAGGTGATACATTTTCCTGTTTGGAGCTGTAACTGAGAGATGCAGAGGCCATCACAGTGAAATGCTCTTTACAGATGATTACCCAACTCCAAAAATGGAGGAATGACTAGTTCTGGTGACCCGATAGTACTGTAATCTTATTCAGTTGCTGTAGCATACAAAGTTAGGGTACTTTCATTACCTTTGGTCTATTTAAACTTCCATGACATTTCTGTTTAAAGTACAAATTTAACAGATTTATTTCAGTAGCAACTGGGAATGTTCAGCCTATCTTACTGCACTGTTCTGTATGTTTGTCATTGAGCACTGAGAGAACAAAGGACATACAGTTAGTGAATACGTGTTAAAAATTCAGTTTGCCTTGTTGAAAGGACATCTGTTGCATCACACAGAGCTTCTCAAGAAATTACACTCAACTACTGTATTGTCATTTAGCTTCTTTCCCTGTGTCTGTAGTAAACACCTGACTCTCATTTTGGGATCCCTAATGCAAGACCTTAAAAGGTGAATTCCTCAAACTTCATTTCTCCTGCTTCCTGCCAATTGTTCATGCTCATAATTTTGAAAAATAAAATCCGGTGTAACCTCAGAATGGATATAAAAATTTCAAGCTTTGGGAGGTAATTTGTAATGAATAGCAGGGCATTTAGCACCACTGCTACAGTTCCCATTAAATGTCAAATGAGGTGGCTAATGCACAGATCCTTGCTGCCCTCAGGAGGAGTATCACTTCACACGAACAAAAATCTTCCCCTTCGCTCAAGCACATGGCATACTTCTGTACAAGCTGGTTTAATTTTTCTTTTAGTGGTGTTTTTTGGGTCTTGACTTCTTTTTAATTTGATGTTGAAGATCTTGAAAGTTGGTGCCTGGCAGTAATTATTAGTTGTGAAAGGGAGAAGGTGGCTTAAGTTAAATGTTTATCAGCACGGTTTGTTATAGCCTGCTTAATTGTTATCTGTTGTGACAGTTCCATTTGTCTTTACAGGAAGCCCATGATGGACTTGCTTATCTTTCTCTGTGCACAGTATCATTTAAATCCATCAAGCTATACTATAGAGTTGGTATCTGCAGAAAATAGCCAGGTTAAATTCAAGCCAAACACACCAGTGGGAGTGCTTGAGGTGGAGAAGGTGATTTTAAAACCAAAACAAATGGATAAGAAGAAACCTGCTCCTGTTATACCAGAGGTGAGAACTAAGATTAAAGCATACTGATAAAGTAGAATCACTCTTGTATTCAACAAGTTGAGCTGGTAGCTCAGCCTCTCGTTTCAGCTTTTCCTACTGTTTCTTATCCTCTCACTGTGCACCCATGTGAAATGCTTGGTTCCATGTTCTTGATAATGTCCTCTTAGATAAAATATATGCCAATTTGTTGCAGCAACCATCTTTGCTGCTGGAAGAAGGAAACATTACAATGTATTTGTAATCCCACACCTTACTGTCCTTTTGACAAATTTTACCAATGAAGTGTGATTGAATACAGCCTTCCGCAAACTGAAAATCTACGACTTGTGCCATCTGTCATGCTGTGATATATGTGGTCTTCTGATTGTATGTTCATTTTCCTTTAATACATACTGTACTTTTTTGTTGTTACTTGGCTTTTATTATATACCCTTAAGAAGTCAGGAGCCTTTAGAAGTACTAAAGCAACTTCTGGGTGTTGGCATAAATCTTTCGTTCTGCTTTTGTCCTCCTGCTGTATAGAAGAATACTGGTTTTTAATTTATCTAAAGCACTTGCACAAGGCCAGAGAAGCGCTTCTGCCCTTTTACCTTCACCCTATGTGTGTGTGCACACATGTGCATGGACACACTTGTGGCTCATGGGCTGACTTCTACAGCTGCCTAATGGAACCTAGTAGGGCATCTTGCTCCTGGCATGTCCTCTGCTGGACAAGCATGTGGCAGATGCTAAAGGAGGAGCAGACTATCATGTTTCCTTTCCTTCTGTAGAAGGGAATCTCAAAGTAGTTCTTAGTTTCTCGTATAGTGTTTCTGAATCTGTACCATTGATGAAGCTGGCCATAAACGGAATCCCTGTCATTACTGTAAGGCTGTTATAAAAATGCCATTTGTTCCAGAATTTGTGCTAGTATTTATTAGAATTTTCTTCTCTTTAGCAAACAGTCAGGGTAGTGATAAACTACAGGAAGACACAGAAGACGGTAGTAAGAGTTAGTCCACATTCACCCCTTCAAGACCTCATACCAATTATCTGTAGTAAATGTGAGTTTGATCCTTCACACACTCTGCTATTGAAGAATTACCAGTCTCAAGAACCCCTTGATGCGACAAAATCTCTTAATGACCTTGGACTAAGAGAATTATATGCCATGGATGTCAGTCGAGGTAAGGTAACTTCTGTAAATTGCAGTTATAGAAAAGATAATTACTTAGTATTTCAATAATATACATGTTTTGTTGTTTTTTTGTTTGTTTGTATGGTTTTTTTTTGTGTGTGTGTTTTTGGTTTTTTTTTTTTGTTTACTTGCAAGGAAATTAATTTCTAGCAATTTAGTATATATCTCATTAGTGTTCCACAGAATTGAAACTGGAGCAAGTTTACCTGAACTTATGTTTGGAAAATGCTATGTAAAGGTTTCATTTTCTAGCAAAGATGGCTAAGCACAAATCATCACTTAAAAGTGATCCATTTCTTTCCTTCCCCCACTCCCTGTACACCACTGTATTTCCTTTAGAAAGACCAACACCACTGTATTTCCTTTAGCTCATAGAAAAGACATAAGGTTATGATGAGCTGAAAACAGAAACATTATAGAAATTCAGTTTTGTTTTAAAATTTAAGATGTATTAGAGTATTCTAATAGTGTTTATATATATTTCTGAGCACTGTTATGTAATTTTATATATTATGAAGGAATAATAATTCTTTTTTTAATTGTGGTCCAACAGGGACACAGCAAACTAACTTCCTTATATTTGTATGGACATTCCTATGCCTAGTTTTAACATTAGCTGTAAGCCTGTTTTTTTTTTTTTTTCATTAAATGTTTGCTGTAATGTGATTAAAACTTCCATACGGTGTGGCTTTTTCTGTTTCAGACATTTCTCACAGGAAATTTTATCTCAATATAGAATGTGGTAATAGTGGCTCACTCCTATTCTTGGCCACTGTTTGGTTTGCTTGGTTTTTTTTTCTGCTCTAAAACTTGGTGTTGTCTTTTGTTTGTCTTTACCCCCTTCTGGCTAAATACGGTAACCTTATTGTTTGGTTGTTCCAGTTTTGAGAGTTCTCTCAATTATTTCCCAAAGGCTGGTTATCATGAAAAGGAGAATAACAGATTTAGAAAACATGTTCTTTTCCCATGGAGAAAACAAAAATGAAATATCTTTTGCTTCTCCATTGGAAAACAACATATTTAACTTGACTAAACATGAGGCTTGGAGTATATGTGCACATAGTGCATTGTCTTGTTTGTTGTCTGGCTACTGCTTTTGTCTACAGACTGGCAGAGCTGCCTTCTGCACAGTATGACATGCGCTTCATTTGAATCAACAGCCAAAAATCCTTAGGAGAAAGTACGAGGGCATGTACGCTTTCTGCATGACACTGCACTGCTAGGAAAGTTAGATATGCTTTGGTTCTCTTGATACGAAGTAGTTCAGCATTTTAAGTTTTCAGACAGCTTCAAAGCTCTGAATTTTCAGCTTTCTTTAGGAAAGTAAATGGTGAACTGTACCTTTTACTTAATAGAATTTAAGTTCTATTTTATCCAGATTATATTTTAATTTTACAGTCTTTGTTTTCTGCTTAACAATCCAAAACTTACAGAGTGAACTATTCTATATACTGATTTTCCTCCTTCCTTCAGAAATATAACTGAAAACTCTTGCCTAATTTAAAAGATTCCAGCTGTGTTGCCTGTCTTCAGGCTCAAGTTCTTAAATGGCTTGCAGCATTAGGTAATAAAGGTGTGCATCCTTTTACTTCATGCAAGTACCCAATTACTTTTTCCTAGTGCTGAAGATTCAGCTTGGCTTTCTGTGTTTGTAACAAGTAACTGCATCCTTGATTTGGATTCACATTTTCTGTCTTGTCTTTTTGTCTTTCTGTAGCCACATCACCAGTTGATTTAAATTTACCATCTTTGCAAGGTATGATTTACTGACATGGGCAGTGAAACTGTAGCACTTGAATGATGACCCACCATCCGCTTATACTGTAACATCGGCTTCACTGTGACATGACTAATTATCTCTATGCCATCATAAATGCACATTTAAAAAAAATAACACAAAAGTGGATATACCCAGCTACACATAAAGTATTTCTATGCAGTTTTCCCTTAGATCAAGTTATTAAATTTACAGTTATGTTTATATTGATACTTGGACCAAAAGCCCATAGTGGCCTTGCTGAATTGTGGCGTTTGCATTCAATGGGATTTCTTTATTAAACTTAAATCTAGTAAAAATTAAAAAGAGACAATGTTTAGATTTACAAATTGTCTGTATAAATTAAACAATGTAAGGAGGATAAATTCTGCAAGCTACTAGAATGGACTTGACTATCTTTACTACAACTGCGGTGTAGTTACATGTGCAGTACCTGTCAGGTATTTCAGTGACCTTTCTCCATAGGCATAACACATACAGGCTTGTGCCTGACTTATCCCACTTCACACTTTGCCATGAATTTAATCTGTTAGGAGTGCAGAGCTGGAGAGGCTGATGCTCTTTTTCCCTTTTACAGCCTTTGTGTGATGTGAACCATAACATATGACAAGTGGGATGGGCTGGATTAAGTGCTAGGGGTATTAATAGCAGCTGAAACGCCTCTATTTTGAGGCCTAAGAAAGACAGGAAGACCATGGATGGTAGGAAACCTGTTCATTTTTCAGCGTTTAGAGAAATTATTAATATAGGTGATTTATGATGTGTTTTGTATATTTTTCCAGGAGGCTTATGGCAGACAGTGAAATAGTAAGAATGAAAGAGAAATAATCTGTGCAATAAATAACATCTAGAACTATTGTTTTCTGTTTTAGACTCCTATCAGTCTGAAAACTTGGATGTTTTGAAGGAGAAGGAAAACAAAGGATTTTTCAGTTTTTTTCAACGAAGCAAGAAGAAAAGAGAACAAGTAAGGTGTAACTTTGTATAAACAAAACTTCTAGAAACATATTCATATTGAGCAATCAGTGCTGTTGATTGTTTCCCAGAAAGTATAAGTAACTTGGATTTTTTTTCTTCCCACCACACCCCAAGGTTGCCAGTGCCCCAGCAACTCCACTGATGAGCAAGCCAAGGCCAACATTTATCACAAGATCTAACACTGTTAGCAAGCAGTATGATTCAAACACTCTGCCATCTGAAATGCCAAAGAAACGGAGAGCTCCTTTGCCACCTATGCCAAACTCTCAGAGTGCTCCCCAGGAACTTGCACAAGCCCAGGTCAGACCAGCATCTGGTGTTGTGAAATCTCACAGCTTTGACAGGAGTCTGCAGGTTAGTCATATTTGCTTCACTTCTTCAGAAGTTTAGACATAATAATCCTGGTAATCCTGTTAAAATCTGCTGAGGCTCGAAAGAAATGGGAAATGAAAGTGTACTACTTGCTTTTAAAAATTTTAGTATGAAAATAACTACAGAAATTGAAAGATGTGTTCCTTTCAAACTTTGTATCTTGAATCTGAAGCAGCTGCTGTATTTTGAATAGGTAAACCCAACTGTTTATATAGGTTGGTATTGTGAGCCCCTTTTTCTTCTTTTGGGTCAATAGTTTATATACTTAAATGCGAGAACATTCACACTTTATCATATCTAGTAAATGAAATTTTCATTTTACGAGTTATTTTTGATGTTTCAGTTACATGTGATATCAAGTAGGTTTTTTTTACATTGCTAAAAAAAGGGTGGAAATCTTGGGGAGTAGTCTAACTTCCTGGGAACACAAGAATGTTAAAAGTAGGGTTTTTGTTTTAGTCAAATAGGGAGATATTTAATTTAGGCTATGAGATGTGGGCTACATATTTAAGTAACCTATATACCCTGTGCAATGCAGAAATTCTGCCAGCAGAACTTGGGAGAATTGATGCATTAAGTATTATTCTGATATTGCATATAGTGAATTCCAATTAAAGATCAAATTGTCATTGTAATTTTTTTTTTTATTTCATACTTTGCTTTGAATGCAGTATCTAAAGATGGTCTCTAATAGATGAGGTTATTGGCATGACAGCAAAATAAAATGCAGGACTAAATGAAATACAAGTTAGAGGGATTACATTTGTGTTGGACTCGGAGACAAAAAATTTCAGTCTATGACTTGCTTTATCTTTGTGCAATGATTTACTCTTCCATTGATGCACAGAACCACAAGAGAGCACTGTTTAACAGAAATTCTGAATTTGTGTATTGTGTCCTGCTGAAAAGCTGTATCATGTGAAGGAAGACAAAGGTTTCTTTCTGTATTTTAATAAAGGAAACCTTGGGGGGGAAAAAATCACAGTCTTTTTTTACCTCATCATGTTTGTCTTTTAATTGAATTCTTTTTTTTTTTGAAAATAATTTATTAATGTCAGCAAGCTTTAAATAATTAATATCCTATTCTGTCTAACAGAAATATATGACTGCTGGGCTAGGATCTATCACTCAACAAAATTGCTTAGGTTTATTATTTTATACTGACATTTCTTTTTCATCTAAAGTGATTTGTCTGAAGTTGAATAGTTCACAAATGAAAGACAGAAGTCCAGTTGGGATTGTTTAGCCTGGGGAAGAGAAGGCTCTGAGGAGAACTTGCAGTGGCCTTCTGGTACTTAGAGGGCCTAGAGTAAAGATGAGGAGGGACTCTCTGTCAGGGAGTGTAATGATAAGACGAGGGGCAATGGTTTTAAACTTAAAGAGGGTAGATGTAGACTAGATAGATGTAAAGCAACAGCCCTTCACCATGATGGTGGTGAGGCACTGGAACGGGCAACCCAGAGAAGTTGTGGATGCCCCTTCCCTGAAAGTGTTCAAGGTCAGGTGGGATGGAGGTTTGAGCTACCTGGTCTAGTGGAAGGTGTCACTGGTCATGGAAGGGGGGTTGGAACTCTAGGTGATCTTTAAAGTCCTTTCCAACCTAAACCACTCTATGATTTTACGATTCTATATTGCTCAACTTGATCAGGGAACTCTTATGAGGGATCCTATGGGAGACTTCCTTGGAGGATAAAGCTGATCCTTAGAACAATGCTGAGATATTTACAGTCTTTCACTTAACTGTAAAATAAAGGAGAGTCCCCTTAAAAAGATAAGGTGTTAGGTGAGGGACAAGGTAAAATAATGTTTTTTAAATAAAAATGTCATTACAAGATTTGCAACTTTACACATGAAATTGAGTACTATTTAAATACATAAGCAGTCTTAATTCCAATAACTTAGATCCTAAATATGGAATTTGAAGAGAAACATATAAGCATTGTGGAATAAAGTCAGTTTTGATGGTTGCATAGAATTTTTTCATCTGCGTCATGTTCATTAATTCTTTCTGAACCCAAAATGACTAAATTATACTCATTTAATCAAAGTCAGTTCTCAGTAATGAGGCAGGTACAATGGTTGTACACTGTTAGTTCATTACAAACAATATAAGAATTTGGTCTCTCATGTTGCCCAATGTTGAAAATGTGTGTCCTGCTGGTAGTATTGAAAGTCTTTTTTTGGGTTGTACACTAGGCTGAGTGGTGCATTTGCTGGGCTGTTTAGTATTTGTGAGAGTTCTGGTATTGTAGTGTCCCATGAAATTAATTTACAACATTTAGGATATATTTTTTTTTTCCCCTTAGCTGTTGTTTTTATCTGTTTTTGCCTTACATGTAGCACTTTCTTGCAAGTCATACTGCTTTTAAGAATGCCTAAATTTTGAAGCCTGCCCTTCAGTTTATTTAGCAGACTGGAAGCATACTTTATTTTTTCTGTGGACCAGGATGACCTTCTGCATGTGCCTTGATACAAAAGAGATTTGTCCATAATATCTGCAAGGAATACCAAGTGAAATGTCAGTTTTGCCTGGATAAACTGTTTGCCTGGTTTTGAGAGAAAAACGGCAAAGCAGTAACATCAAACACCAGTGAAATGAGCCAGCTTTCAGGAAACAGAGTTCTCACTGTTGTCTTTCTTCTGATTCACAGTGTATTGTAGCCCAGTTTCTCACAGTACTAAAAAAGTTTTTAATGTTTACCTCCTACAGCTTCTCCACTTCTCTTCCCTTAAAAAAGAATCTGCTTTCTCTTTATATGAACAACTACATTTTGGTATGAGGGTTGGAATTTTTTCTAGCTCAATTTCAGAGCAATTATAGAATTAGTTTTTGGAAATATGTTCCTATTTTTAGGGCAGAAATTGGTATAATGGATGTAGGGGTAGCTTTTCCAAGTTGCTATGTAGCATGATTTGCTCATTCTGTATGAGACTTGGAAGATGATGAGTAAGCTTAAATAGTTGATGTTTGTCCAGCAAATTTCTATGTTAAATCAGAGTGGAAGCAAGCATGATAGTCTCTAATATGGAAATCCCTTACTTATTGGTCAGTTCTAATTTTGGGAAAGATGGCTCTTGCCAGAAGTATGTTTAGAACTAGCAAGTTTAAATACACTTGCAAGTAGAGAGGACTCTCAAGGGTTTTTGCAAAGTGCTATTGTATAATGCAGTACATGTATCTTCACAGTTTTCATAAAAGGGGGTGCAATTTTCTAGTAATAATTTTTTCTACAGAAAATTTAGTTTAAAAGAAAAGTACTTGATTATGTCCAAGCTTAAGTCGTGTAATAGATATTGAATGCATTGATTACTGTAAGAGTAAATAAATTTTTTTCTCCTGTTACTCCTTGGACGTATATTTGCCCGCATACTTGTGCAAAGGGAAGAAAGATATGCTAGTGCAATGTACTTAGATATCCCAGAGGTCTGTGTATCTTCAGTTAAACAGTGATCTGTGGAGCAAGAGGCAGGTACTGGTGGTATGAAAATGTATAAATAGTGACCCTTGGTGTGAGGTATGCTTTCCAGCACACTGAAATGCTTTTCTAGCACTACCTTCTTTCACAAATGCTTTTTTTTTTTTTTTTAATGTCTTGCATTCCAGCTGCAAAATTACCTTGGCTTGATTACCTCTCCTTGGCTTTTTGGAATGATGAGAAGGGCCAGGCATCATGTCTGCCACTGCTTACAGAGGCTGGAATTTGGGAATACTTGGCCTCTACAAGTATCTGCTTGGCGTGGTGTGGGATTTGGTGCCAAATTTGTCTGTATACATTTGAGGCTAAAAAGCTTCATATCCACACTTGTTTGTTCTGGGACGGAGATGGTGTACAATGTTAAAAGTGGAATTCCTGGATGTGTTGTGGAAGTTATGACAGAGATCACTGGTGTTTTTGCACTTCAGTGACTTTAACATGTATTTAAAGTGTAACTGATAAAGCACTGGCATTGGCAGTTGGTATGACACATGAACACCCAGATGTATATTCCAAAACTTTGTCACATATGTCTTATTGACATTATTTTAATTTTTTCCATCTGTTTCAAGTACTGTTTTCACATTACAACCTTTGTTAGGATTTGAAAGCTCTTAATATTCATATGTTGAATAATTCCTGAGAAAATCTGTTCAACACTTGAACCTTAACTGGAACATTTAGTACTTTCTCAAAATCTCTCTTTGTAAATTGTTTATTTGGATGCAAAGGACAGCAGAAAGGCTTATAAAAATCTTCTAGTAGTATTTGTACTCTTACGCTGAGAACTTTATTCCCCCCTACACACATACTCTTTTAGTGCAGGAGGGAGCTCTGGTGACATCTGTTCAGCTGAGCGAGTGTGTGCCAGCTCAGTCAGCTAAGGGAGCCTGTGCGAGGCAGATGAGGCTGCAGATGAGACCTCGAAACAGAGAAACAGTGTCTTTGTGCAGAATGGAGGGGCTTGCAGACTGGAGAGCAGCTACCACAGAGGAGAAAAACAGAACTGCCCAACAGGAAGGAGCAAAAATGATTTAACAATAAAAAAGCCTCATTTGGGGAGATAGTATTATACTTGACATCCCCTTCTGCATAAATTCAGATGCTGAATGTTATTAATTTTCTTTTAAGAACTGTTTGGGAACTGTGATTAAGAAACTACAGAAGTGTAAAGTGATTTTTGTTGTGTGATGTTTTAATCTAGAAACTGACGTGTTTAAAAGCTAATCAAGCATACAGTTATTTTTAATTAAGAGTGGGGTGGTATGTCCATGTCCTCTGCTGTTCTTAAAAACACATTTCAACTTGTGCTTCGTTTTTTCTCCTTAAAACCCTAAGTCCTGATTAGCTGTAAAAAATTTTTGTTTCTTGCTTTGGCATTAAAGTGATTGGTAAAAGAATATACTTCTTCTAGAAGTTCTTATTAGAAAACACTATTTTGGACAGTGTTGCTTCTTACAGTGAAGTAAGGGATGTGACATACCTGACATCGAGGTGGAACAAAACAGATGATAGAGTATGCCCAGGGTAGCTCAAAGGATGGTTCGTACCATCCCAGTTCATTCATTCAGGTATTCTGTTGAAATTGAACAGGAGCTGCCAAACAGTGCTTCACATGCAGCTTGTGCCAGTATCTTTTCTGTTGTGAGTAGTTTTCTGTACAGTTTTGACTGTGTACAACCAAATACTCTAGCTTTTGGTCTTTATTATCCTCCTTGCTCTAGAATGTGTATTTGTTCAGTGGTAGCTTTCTAAATTATAAGCAGGGGATATCTGTGTTCCATAGATATTGGCAAGGTCAAAAGTTCTGTTGTCAGTGATGTTTCTGAAAGGATTGTTACTCAAACAAAAATTTACTGGTGTATCTATGCCATCTCTGTTCCTCAGTGTTCTGCTTTGTGAAGTGGGCTGGTTAATTGAAGCACAGAGAAGTTCCCTGAAGATGACCAAACATCCAGTTGCTGTGTGGTTCCTTCTGGCTAGAAATAAATGTCACTGCTCTATTTTATTATGTTGTTGAGCACACCAGTGATAGGGATCAGAATTATTACAGAAACAGGCAGCTTAGTCTAATGCTAAAATACACTGTTTTACTGCTGGGATCCTGAACGTTATCATTCTAACAGATGTGGAAATAAAAGGTTTCTTCAGCATCAGGCAAACTGCAGTTAAGAATAGTAGGCAAATTTTCAACTGCTATATTTTTGAGACACAGAATGTATTTTTAAAATTATTTAAAATGCAATAGGACTGCTGTGTCATGAAACTATGAACTCTTCAGCAGGTAGCCTTTGTCCCTTTTTTAATGGTTTTGATTATTTGTGAATTAAGAATTTTTTCTCTTTTGCTACAATAACGAGGATATTATTACACTTTAATATCAGTAGGTATTACAATTATTGTTTTTATAACTTCTTCCAATTTCACTTCAGTGAGTATTACAATTATAAGACACTGTGCTTGCCAAGATAAGCTTTGAATGCTGGCATTCAAAAAATTTCTACAGAAGTTCAAATATTTCATGTAGGAAAAACTTGTAATAGTTCTATATACAGCCTAGGTAGGACTGCTGTTGAAGGACAAGGAAACTTTGAGTTATATCATTGCAGTGGGATGTGGTTGAAGCTTCTTTCCAGAATGATTTTTAGCTACTTTTAGAAAAGAATTATTTGAGGGTTGTAGATCAACCTTGGGGCATAAAAGAACTTTTTTTTTTTTTTTTGGTGCTAAATGTAACTGATTTTCTTTTACTGCAGTATTTTGTACCTCTATGAATATATTCAATTACTCTAGAAAATAGTTTGGTGGGATTTTTTGGGGGGAGTGGGGTGGCAGGGTAGTGGTGTTTTGTTTTTGGGAAATCTGCTCCTCAGAAGAATTAATATGAGAAAGACGGTATGTTTGGTAGTAGGTATATATTCTCTTTCCCAGATGTATTCTATAAATTCTTTTGAGGAATAATTATTAGAGCTATTTTGCTGGTTTTCTTTGATGGCTAATAACTTTCTTCCTCCCCTGTCCCCCTTCCTAGGCCCCTGCAGGATTAGTACGGAAAGGTTCTCTGCCGCTCAGTGACGCCGCCTCTGTGAACTCCTCCCTGCGGAGGATGAAGCGCAAAGCACCCTCACCACCCTCCAGAGCACCAGGAGATCAAAGGGAAAGCAGTAATGAGACTGGTAATCTTTTTATGCTCTTTAATTGGGAGGCAACAGGAAATATGGCAATTTGGCTAAACATTAAATACCACTTCATGAGATAAGAACCTCAAGTAACAGTGCTAGACATCTTCAGATTGTGAGAAGTGGTGATATTACTTTATGAGGTTGCATCTTGTAGTGTGTATGAGCTGGCACAGGCAGGACGCAGGAGCAACCACAGAGCCATGGATGAAATGCAGAGTAAATTTACTTTTGTTTCCTTGCCAGCCAGGGGATCCCTGCAGCAGCATGAGGGCAGGAGCACGCAAGCAGGGATACAGGCTTGGTCCATGCTAGAGGATCACTGAAACTGATGTTTTTGCTGGTATATCAGGGTTTCATGCAGGCATTGATCTTTCCCACAGCGGGGCAAGCATGTTTGATAGGATGCCTCCAAGTCTTTCACAGGCCTGTGTGATCTAAGCACAGATGTTCTACTCGTCTAACACATAACACTAAACAATGATTAGAAGGATATAGTTTTTTTTTTTTACACCGCAGCTGCAAGTCACCTGAGCATGTTTACAATCCTCTTACCACTCTTCCGTTAGTTTCCCACAATTGTGACAAAGCAGTCAGGCTTTAGGGCACTCAGATCAGAAAATACCAAATTAATTATAGTCAGGTTAACTGTAGCTATTGTGTTTGTGCTGATCAGATGGACAGCTTGGGGTGAGGAGAAATTATTAGCCTCCCTAGATGAGAGAGTGTTTCACAGGAAACTGAATGAGTGGAATAATTTTAGAAAAAGTTTCGTATTGTTCTTGTGTAATTCTTCTGTTTGATCAAAAATTGTTCTCTGGTTCAAAAGTACCTAAGAGTTAAGATTAAAATAATCTGAGAAATATGACAGTGAGCACCAACTGCTGAAGAGAAGGTGCATTTCTTGAACTTGCCAGTCTGTAAAATCACAATTTAACACTTTATCTGGAACTTTTGTTGGAGCAGAAATTGAGAGGCAATGATAAGCTTGCTATTTGCCTTTTTTGCAGTAACAGAGTCAACAGAATCAATGCCTACTAAAGTGGAAGAACAACTCACTGAAATGCAGTCCGAAACAGGTTGGTTCTTTTTCCAGATCCATTGATAAAATCTACTGCATAGCAAGCTAGGATTATTCATTGTTAATAATTGCGGTGCTATAGATGTGTCATAAGTATACAACTAATTTTAATGTTCTCAATTAACTTTTCCTTTGAAGTACAAATAAGGCTTTCTAAAAGAAAGATGTTTTACTGTCTACAGAAGCACATATAATATATTTTGTAATGGTCTCTGTACTTTACACTTAATAAACTAAACATTACCCCTGTTTTCCCCTCTTCCCCAACAAGTTGTAGACGAGAACAAGTCAGAATTCCTATTTTTTTTTTTTTTTTTTTTTGTGAACACCTTTTAACAAGCCTTTCAAAAGCTAAAGCCTAGTCTTGTTTTCAGAAGCCCATCTTGTGCTGCCCTAGACCTGCATAGCCTAGGGGTAGGAGCAAATTTCTGCCTGCCTTTTGGTTTGCATCTGAACAGCCTTTGAAAAGAAGTTGTAAATATAAATAGTATGTATAAATAGTCATTTATGCATTAAATAAAATAATTTATTTGGAGTGTTGCGTGAAAGGAAAGGGGTAGGTGTGGGTA
>NW_008626988.1:0-4454 GCF_000691845.1 Merops nubicus | reverse complement strand
TCAGGGTGGTTGAAATTTCCCATGAGGCCTAGGGATTGTGACCGCGAAGCCACTTCTATTTGCTTGTGGAGGGCCTCATCTGCTTGGTTCTGCTGGTCGGATGGCCTGTAGCAGACCCCTACAGTAACATCACCCTCCCCTGTCTTGCCTTTAATTTTAACCCATTCACTCTCAACCAGATCATCATCCTTCCCCAGGTGGAGCTCCACTGATTCCATCTGCTCCCTGATATAGAGGCAATGCCTCCTCCTCTCCTTCCCTGCCTGTCCTTCCTAAAGAGCTTGTACCCGTCTATCCCTACATTCCAGTTGTGGGAGTTATCCCACCAGGTTTCAGTAATAGCCAATATGTCATGGCATCCCAGCAGCACAGTGGCCCTGAAGTTCATAACAAAATGAAAATATTGCTACCTAGAATTAACAAGGTAAAACTTTTTAGGACAAATGTAGGATTTGATGACGAATGTATAAATTCCAAATAAACTTTATAGTTACTATTGTAATTTTAATGCATCAAGAACAACAATGTTGTTGAGTAAAAAATCTATTTTTTGTTTATATATTACCTAGATATAGTTTTCATTTTTTACCAGCCTGCACTTGGAGCTACATTCCAAGGGAATTACTGTTTATAAAGCGAAAGTATTCACATAAGCAACATTTTTGTAAATATTTTGTAAATTTCCTGAAAATATTTATGTGTGGAGATAATATAGTTGAAATTCAATGAAGAACCATACCAGAAAAAAAAAAAAAAAAACCTTAAGCTGGAGATCATACCTCTGATCTAGTGCATGTCTTACATGTTATGGTATCAGAAATCCTGATTATTTTGTTTCTTACTGAGTTCCTTGTATTTTAAGAACATCTGCATTTTATGCCTCTCGCCTGTCCTGGTGTTTAGATTTATTCCTCTCCAGATGCTGGACTTTGAATTTTCCTTAGCTGAACTTCATAAGATTCCCCTTAGCCCATTTCTCCAGACTGCTAAGATGAACCTAAATGGCAGCACACTTGGTCACACCATCCAAGTCATTAATGAATATGTTAAACACTAGTAACTTCAGTTAGTCTTGGAGTGCATTGCTAGTGACTGACCTCCAATTGAAATTGTACCACTGGTCAGAATCGTTTGAGTCCAGTAGATGAATCAGTTTTGAGTCTAGTAGATGAACAGTTTTCAGTCCATCTTGGTGTCCACTTAACTACACCACACTTCCTTAGTTTGACTGTGAGGATGTTGTGGAAGACAATGGCAAAAGCCTTACTAAAGCAGAACTAAATAACATCCACTGCTCTCCCCTTATCCTCTAAGCAAATCACCTCATTGCAGAAGGCTACCAGGTTGGTTAGGCACTATTTCCTTTTGCAAATTCATCCTGACTTCTTCAGGCCACGTTCTTGTGTTTCTTCTATATGGAAGGGTTTTCCAGGAAGATTTTCTCTACCACCTTTACCTGGATCAAGGGTGAGGTTGATATGTTTGTTTTTCCCTAGATCCTCCTCCTTGCCTTTCTTCGGAATAGAAGGGTCATTTGCTCTCTTACAGTCCTCTGAAACTTTTCCTGATAAATATGAACTTCCAAAAATTATTGGAAGAAGCCCCGTAACGACATCAGTTGACTCCCTCAGCACTCATGAATTCATGGCATAAGGGTCAACGGACTTGTTTATATCCATTTAAATATTCCTTAGCCTTATCCTCTGGCAGGTGTCTTTCTTAGTCAAAAGTTTCCCACTGGCCTCACAGCCCTGAGATTCCTGAAGGCTGGTCTTACTGGTAGATGAAGACTTATCAGTAAAGTCTTAGCAGTAGTATCACTGAGTACCTCACCCTTTTCCACTACCTTTGTCACCAAGTTTCCTGTCTCATTTAGCAGTGGGCCCACATTTTCCTTAGTCTTTCTTTCTCTGCCAATGTACTTGTAGAAGCCTTGATACCATAAATGTCTCAATCCCAGGTGAACATTTGCTTTCCTAAACCTATTGGTTTATAGAATACAGAATCACTTAGTTTGGAAAAGACCCTTAAGATCATTGAGTCTAAGCATAAACATAACACTGCCAAGTCCATTACTAAACCATGTCACTAAGTACCACATCTACACACCTTTTAAATATCTCCACGGATGGTGACTAAACCGCTTCCCTGAGCAGCTGTTCCAAGGCTTGACAACCTTTTCAGTGACAAAATTTTTCATAATATCTAATCTAAATCTCCTCTGGCACAACTCGAGGATGTATCTTCTTATCCTATAACTTTTTACTTGGGAGAAGAGAGCAACATCCACCTAGCTACAACCTCTTGTCAGGTAGTTATAGAGAGCAATGAGGTCTTCCCTCAACTCTCTCCAGACTGGGATTGTTTAAATCCCAGTTCCTTCAGCTGCTCCTTATAAGACCTGTGATATTCACCAGTTTCATTGATCTTCTTTTGACACGTTTTAGCACCCCAAATGTCTTTCTTGTAGTGAGGAGTCAAAACCAAACACAGTATTAAAGGTGCAGCCTCACCAGCGATGAGTACAGGAGGATGACCACTTCCTTAGTCCTACCGGTCACACCATTTCTGACAAAAGCCAGAACACTGTTGGCCTTCCTGGCCACTTGGGCACACTGCTGACTCATATTCAGCCAGCTATGGACCAATAGCCCCAGATCCTTTTCTGCCAGGCATATGGATATCCCTGAATATCAACAAACTCACCTGGATTCCTCTTTTCTCCATGGCCATATCCTATTGGACTCTTACAAAACAATTCCTGAAGAGATCAAATTGGGTTATCCTAAACACCAGTGATAATCTGATCCCATATTTTTAACTTTTTTCCATCTTCTCATGAGCTCCTCCTTCTCATCATTGCAGCAACTAAGGCTCCCCCTAGAATTTGTATGCTCAACTAACGTTTATAAATTTTAAGTGCAATAACATGTCACCCCTTATCAGCTCCTCAGCCACTTGTGACAGGAAGCTGTTGTCAATATACTCCTGAATTGCTTTTGTCTTTCTGTGCTATGCCTCCAGAAGAATTCAGGCTGGTTTATGACCATGCATGAGGACCAGGGCCTGTGATTCTGAAACATCTTCTAGCTGTCCAGAGAATGCCTCATCTATTTCTTGCTGATTAGGTAGTCCACAGCAAATACCTGCAATACCACCCCTGCTGCTCTGCTTGCCAATCCTGACTCATACGGTCTCAGCTGGCTCATCACCTATTCCTGCTGCTCTCTCACATAAAGTGAGATTTGCTTTCTCACCTAGCCAGACTGACCTCCCTGAAAACCTGCTTTCATGCACAGCAGTGCTCCAGTCATGTCAGATGCCACACTCTGTCTCCATGATCCCAGCAATGCTGTAGCTGTATAACTGCATGCAGACTTTCAGTTCCTTTTTCTTTGTTACCCAGGCTGTGTGCATTAGTGCACAGGCACTTCACAGAAATACATGGTAGTATTGGTTTCCCGGTAAAAGCATGAGAGCTTTCCCCAAAATGCTCTCCTGTAGGAATTTCCTTGTTTGTGTCCATGCCTTTTCAGCCCTAGTTTTGTTCATTATGAAGACCTCCTTTTTCATGACACCTTTCACTCTTTGCTTGCCATGAAGCCCTACCATGTCCTCTCTTGACTGTGGGTCATCTTCTTCCTCCCTTGTCACCCATAATTTAAAGTACCTCTTACCAGTTTGGCCAGCTTGTTGACAAAGGTGTTTTTCCTCAACTCAGTTAGGTGGAACTCATCTTTTTCAAGAAGACCTTTATTACCAAAGAGGGTCACATAGTTATAATAACCAAAACCTTATTGCTGACACCTTCTGCACAACAATTTGTTGATCCACAGAACCTTTTCTCTCCTTCTAAAGCCCTTCCCACCTCACCGGCAGGATCAAGGAGGATAAGATGTGGGCTTCCCTGCCCAGGTGGCTTAGAGGCCCTTTTCTGCAGTCAGGGCACTGACCCTGTAACAGACGAGACTGTTTTCTTCTTTTTGCCTTCTGATCCGGCAATGACGGCCGGACATGCGCCCCCCCCCCATGGGGGGTTTGGGGGCGCGAATGTTCTGGACAGTGCTGGAAGTCGAGGGTGGAGGACTGTTTATAGAGGGGGTTGACCCTCATTGGACAGACTCAGCGAGAGAGTGATATAAGCCGCTGGCTGAGCGCAAACACCCCTCCCTCTCCTTTGGAACTTTGCAGGACTAGTCCAGACAGAACTCTCCGAACTTTGTGGGACTGCACACGCGACCTGCTGACGAGGAACTACGGATACGGACCAGCGGGTGAGTGGGGGAGCCATTCCATCCCCCTCCCGCAGCTACACACCACCGCGAAAGGGTGAGGTGCTGTGCACCCCCCCCTCTCCTCGTGGAGCCGCGTTCCCTTCTTGCCGGGCGCCTGCGGTTGCGGAGCCCCGTGCACGCGGTTCCTTGCCTGGTGCCTGCCGTTGGCGGAGCCCCGCG
>NW_008626987.1:0-833 GCF_000691845.1 Merops nubicus | reverse complement strand
TCCCATGTTGACCCCATGCCCATATGGTCCCCATGGCCTCATTGATCTCATGCCCGCATTGACCCCATGGCCATGCTGACCTTGTGTCCACGTTGACCCCATGGCCATGTTGACCCCATGCCCACATTGACCCCATTTCCACACTGACCCCATGGGCACGTTGATCTCATGCCTACATTGACCCCATGCCAACATTGACCCCATAGCCATGCTGACCTTGTGTCCATGTTGACCCCATGCCCACATTGACCCCATTTCCACACTGACCCCATGGGCACGTTGATCTCATGCCTACATTGACCCCATGCCAACATTGACCCCATAGCCATGCTGACCTTGTGTCCATGTTGACCCCATGCCCACATTGACCCCATTTCCACACTGACCCCATGGGCACGTTGATCTCATGCCTACATTGACCCCATGCCAACATTGACCCCATAGCCATGCTGACCTTGTGTCCATGTTGACCCCATGCCCACATTGACCCCATTTCCACACTGACCCCATGGGCACGTTGATCTCATGCCTACATTGACCCCATGCCAACATTGACCCCATAGCCATGCTGACCTTGTGTCCATGTTGACCCCATGCCCACATTGACCCCAATGGCCAGGTTGATCTCATGCCTACATTGTCCCCATGGCCACATTGACCCCAGGGCCATGCTGACCCCAGGGCCATGTTGACCTTGTGCCCACATTGATCTCATGCCCATATGGACCACATGCCCACACTGACTCCATGGCCATGTTGATCTCATGCCCACATTAACCCCATGGCCATGCTGACCTTCTGTCCACGTTGACCCCATGGCCACATTGACCCCA
>NW_008626986.1:0-2817 GCF_000691845.1 Merops nubicus | reverse complement strand
CCTGCGGGCACCCCTGCGGGCACCCCTGCCAGCCACACTGGGCTCCTCACCTGCTTTCTGGGGCTCCCCAGGCACCCCAAGCTCTGCTCACCCGCTGCACCCTTCTCCCCTCTGTCACTTGGCCCTGGCTGCTCTTGCCCAAGCCACCAGCTCTCCCCTCGGCTCCCAGGTTCAGCACGGTTCCTCCCATCTCATCCCCATGACCCCAGTGCCAGTGGTGTCCCCCAGCCCAGGGCTTCTCCAGGGGATGCTGCAGAGGAGGAGGAAGGCAGCAGAGGAAGCACGTTGCCTGTTGGCTCCCAGCTGTGCCACTCACCAGAGGTCATGCCTCATTTCTCCACACCTTGCCAGCCAGTCCCCCAAAATGCCCCTGGACCATACGAGGAGGAAGAGGCCAGCCCTGAGCTTCCCATGGCACCCATGGAAGGCCCAAAGCGAAACAATGCAAAGCCTCAAGACATGGAATCCCCTCCAAACACGCATCTTCAAACGTGCTGCAAAAGTGTTTGCCACTGGAGTGGGCACGGCCCATGGAAAGCGAGCAGACAAGGTCTGCAGGAGCCGACTCCTCTCATCACCAGTGAAACCCAGGTGAGATGTCTGTCCATCACGGAAGGAGGAGCACAGAGGGTCCTTCTCTGGAGTAGAAGGAAAAGACCCAAGAAACTCAGAGTCCAGATCCTGTGGCAACGGACACCCTGTGTGTCCCCCTCCTGGCCTCAGGCCTGGTTCCTTGTCTCCCCAGCCATGTCCAATGCAGGACCAGCAGGCTCGTGAGGTGGGCAGCTGGATATGCCACAGAATCATGGAATCATAGCATGGTTTGGGTTGAAGGCATCTTTAAAGATTGTCTAGCCCCAAACCCCCTGCAGGGAGCAGGGACATCTGCAGCTAGAGCAGGGTGCTCAGAGCCCCGGCCAACCTCCCCTGGGATAGTTCCAGGGATGGGGCAGCGACCACCTCTCTGGGCAGCCTGGGCCAGGGGCTCACCACCCTCAGCAGCACAAATTTCTTCCTTCTCTCTAGTTTAAATCTCTTTTAGTTTAAAACCACCACCCTCTATCCTGTCGCAACAGACCTGACCAAAAAGACTGTCCCCATCATTGCACCAAGCACAAGCAAGCACGAGGTGTCACCCCCATCACTCCTCCCCTGGCTCCAGGAGCTACAGGTCACTGTCACTGCCACCAGCTGCCACCAGCCTCGCTGGAGAAGGCTCCGAGGTGTCCCACTGAGCCAGAGACATCCATTTGCCACTCCTGGCCCACCAGCCAGCTGCAGAGGTGGAGAGCTGCTCCTGGATGGGCCTGGGGAGTCACGTGGGCCCTGCCCAAAAACCAGAGCGAGAGGCCGAGACAGATGTAGAGAAGAAACAAAAAGGAGCAGTAATAAGAAAACAAGCGGCGTTGGCTGCGGGCCGGGTCAGAGCCGAGCCCTGGTGGCTCAGGGGACTGCAGGAGGCAGAGGACACGGAGCCCCCTCAGTCTGGGCACCTCCCCGAGCACTCGGGGGCACTTGGGTGCTCTCGGAGCTGTGGAGGTTGGCAGAGTCCTGCCAGGCCACCTGAGTCTGGGTGTGCTCCTGGGAGATGTGTCTCAGGGACGGAGCCTCCAGCTCCACCCGCGGCCCAGCTCTGCTGTTGAGAAGTCACTGGCGGGTGCTCCCGACTGGATTTGTGCAGGAATTATTGATGCATAGCCCCTGCTGGCCTTTCTGCAGGTTAGTCCGTGGCTAGTGATGGATTCACCTCAGTGGGGGATGCTCCTTGTTCCCCAGACTTTCCATTTCCCCAGGACACTAACACATGAGCCACAGGATCCTCCAGCATCGCCTTCTGCAGCCCCCGTGTGCGAATCACCCCTCCCGACGATGTCAAAGCGCTCGCAGGCTCTGGCTGAGCTGGGAAGGGGCAGAGCAGTGCTGGAGGATGGGGTGGTGGGACAGTGCATCCCTGGGCACTCTTCCCACAGGGATGGGGTGAGGCCATCACTCAAACGGTCTGCTTTTAATTGCACCAGGATGCAAATAAGGAAGGCCCTGATGAATGTGGGACTGGGTGTGTCTGTGCCAGGCCGTGCCAGCCTGGCTGCCATCCATCCATCCATCCATCCATCCATCCAAAACTCCTCTTGGAGCATCTTCTCTGCTCACAGCCTGGCTGAAGGTAACAGGCAGGAGAAGATACCGATAAAACGGAGGAGAATCCCAGTAACTCCCTCCACCGGGAGAGCTTCCTCCCTCCCTGCTTTCCTTGGCTTCCCCTGGGCTCTCCACCTTCCCCTGGTGCTGCCAGCCCCTGGCACCCTCTCAGGGCACACAGGGACCCAACCTTGCCCCGTCCTGCATGCCCAGCACCATCCTGCCACAGTCCCGTGCCCTAAACAGCTCCCAGAGCACAGCCCCAACTCAAGAGGAGAACGCGCCGTGTCCTGCCGGAGGCTGCCGTGGCCTTCCCAGGAAAACAAACCCCAGAGCTTGTTCCCTTTGCAAGCTACAGCGGCTGCACTGGTGACCTCGAAGGGCTTTTCCAGCCGAAGCTGCGATGCTGTGATTCCGTGGTGCTGGACGGGTACCCCTCCCCGGGCAGAGGAAAGGTCCGGTGCTGAGGCTGCAAAGGGTGCTCTTGGCAGCAGCAGGTGACATCGCGGTGCGGGTGCCACCCGAGACGTGCCAGCTGCGGGGACACGGCGTCCCGCCCCTCGGAGGGCCCCGGGCATTGCTCATGCCGAGCTGGGAGGAGACGGACAGCGGACAGGCCAGAACCAGGGCAGAGAAGGGGTGCCGGTGCAGAGTGACGGGTCCGGGAGCCCTCCCCCG
>NW_008626985.1:3435-3647 GCF_000691845.1 Merops nubicus | reverse complement strand
CGCTGGGACGTGAGCCGAGCAGCGAATACAAAGAGAACCTGCACAAGGTGGGGGCTGGGGCTGCGCGGCACAAAGCTCCTGCTGGCCCGCGGAGCCACGGGGTCTGCTGCGGGGAACAGAGATCGAGTCCAAGGGTTCCCCAGCACGGCCAGGTCCCCACTGACCCCTGTCCCTCACACCACATCTCCATGGCTTGGACACCCCCCCCGGGC
>NW_008626985.1:1378-3038 GCF_000691845.1 Merops nubicus | reverse complement strand
CCCTAGTCCTGCTGGCCACACTGGTGCTGATCCAGGCCAGGATGCTGGTGGCCTTCCTGGCCACCTGGGCACACACTGTCCCATCTCCTGCTGCCTGTTGACCAACACACCCAGGTCCTTTTCCACCACAGAACAAATGTCAGGGAACAAAAGCTTCCTTGGGTCCCATTTCTGTGGGGGTTTAATCAGACCCATCCACACCCCAACACAGGAGCTCTGTTGTTAGCAGAGCTCTTGGAGCTGTAGAGGGCTGGCCCCAGAAGACAAATCCCTGCGTGGTGCCCAAGTCCTGTTTCTTCCAGGTCAGCAAACACCTGAGAGGTGAAGTTGGTCTCCTGTTCACCAACCGCACCAAGGAGGAGGTGGATGAGTGAGTACTGGCAGCTGGGGAGCTGGATTCTGAACTGCTGAGCAGCTTCTTCTCCACTCAGCTCCTTCCCTTGCTGGTGTTTCCCTTCCAGCAGGGATGACACCACTGCTCTCATTTTTCTCTGCCACCCCCGTGACAGTGGGGACAGGTTACGGTGGGTTTGGCCCAGGGGTTGATCTTTCCACAGCCAAAGCTCTGGTTGCCCCTCTCAGGTGGTTCTCCAAATTCAGAGAGCTGGACTTTGCCCGGGCGGGGAACAAGGCGACGTGCACGGTGAGCCTGGACACGGGGCCCCTGGAGCAGTTCCCCCACTCCATGGAGCCTCAGCTGCGGCAGCTGGGGCTGCCCACGGCCCTGAAGAAAGGTGTGTGAGGGCATGGGCTGCTTCTCTGCACAGAGAGCTGCTAAGGGGAATGCTAAATAATCACTTTTCAGCTCAAATCCAACCCTTCCCTCAGCACTGCCAGGTCCCCACTGCCCCGTGTCCCTCACACCACATCTCCACAGCTTGGAAACCTCTCTAGGGGTGGGGACTCCACCACTGCCCTGGGCAGCCCTTTAGGGGAAGAAATCTTCCCTCATGTCCCACCTAAACCTCCCCTGGTGCAGCTTGAGGCTGTTTCCTCTTGTGCTATCAAAGGAACGTCAGTATCTTGCACCATTCTTCCCAACCTGATGTCAAAGGATGAGTAAAACAACCAACTTTCTACACAGTACTGGCCTTTCTCAGTGGAAACAACTCAGCCAGCATGCTCAGAAAACAGAATTGGGGTTGTCTTTTGACCCAGCTCCTTGGGCTGTACAGTATTTGCACAGGAAGGCAGGAGCCACACAGGGTGGTATGTGAGGGAGTTGTAGCTCAGGCCTATCCAGCACTTGGGAGCCTTTCTCAAGAGCCTTTTTTCCTGCAGGAGTGGTGACACTGCTTTCAGATTATGAAGTCTGCAAAGAAGGGGATGTTCTCACACCAGAACAAGCCCGTGTCCTGGTGAGTGAGGTCCTGAGCAAGGCAGCTGCCTGAGCCCCTCTCCCCCCAGTGCAGCATAACCAACTCTTGGGTTTAAATCCCCTGGAGGATCCGAGTTCTCCTTCTGGGTGTCAATCAGAGGGGTGCAGCAAACATCCTTAAGTGTTCCTGACATGACTGCTGAAACTCTGCAGCTGTGTTTTGGCTTCTGCTTTGCTGCAGTTCCCATTTGGAAGCAGTACTTAAAAAGATCTGGAACTTACACAAAATCTGGAAGTAGTATTTACACAGAAAGTGTTTTGCCAGGCTGGCCGTGGAGCCAG
>NW_008626985.1:0-1347 GCF_000691845.1 Merops nubicus | reverse complement strand
GCAGGAATGATGAACTTATGTCTTTTCCTAGAAACTCTTTGGCTATGAGATGGCAGAGTTTAAAGTCACCATCAAATTTCTGTGGAATTCTGAGACTGGAGACTTCCAGAAGCTTGTGGGAGACACGGTGGAGAAGGAGGAGGAGGAAGAAGAAGAGGAGGAAGAGGAGGAGGACAATGACAGCAATGAGGACTAGCAGCAGTCGTTGAGCTTGGACATCACAGTCCTATTTCAGAGACAAAAAGAGGAGCATGTCTCCCTGCCCTGTTTGCACCAGGAGGACAATGATGATCAGCTCTTTGTAAAAGATGACCTAATTATGCTTTTTTTTATATATATATAAATCTGTGTATAAAACTTCAGATGGTGGTTGTTGCTGCATGTTACTGTTTAGAGTGCTTGGGAATCTGAGGAAATGCCACCTCAGACATGAAAGCCAGGCAGAAAGCACCTAAATGTAACAGTTTAGACAGGGGGGAAGATGCTGAGGGCTTGGTCTCTGAGAAAACCTTCAGAGGTTGTTTGGCTCCACGCCACTGAGCACTGACAAAGGTGACACCAACCAGGTCATCGGTACAGCTGAGAGGGTCTGTGTTAGAAAAAAAGGTTTATTCTTGTCTCTAATTATTTAAGATCACACTAAAGCAGGACTGGGGCCTTCCCCCAGTCCTACGTGTCCATCTTCCCCCATCAATTGTAGTGTTAAAGTGTAGTGTGGAGCTGCAGATCCACGAGGGGAGAAGGAACAAGGCACGAGACGACGAGCGCCGAGAGCGGATCCTGGAAAGCTTCATTGGCAGGGAAAAAATCTCACCTTGTTTGCACTTCCATCCAAGGGGCAGGGGGGCAGGTACCCCTCCCGTGCCTTGGGAGACCTGTGCTTGGTCACCCACCCCCTGATGCCCTTCTCCTGGCCCAGGCCCTAACGGAAGTAGCTGGGGCAGTCGTGGGCGGTCAGGCTCCAGGCGCGGTCCAGCGCCTCCACGACGGGGGGCAGCAGGGGACCCTCGGTGCTGTACTCCAGGTTCTGCTCCAGCTGCTCCAGGCTGGACATCCCAACGATCACTGCATCCCCCAGAGAACCCTGGGAAGCAGCAAGAGGAGCTGCTGAGCCCAAGAGAAAAGTTTTTCAAAACAACCCGAGGCACCCCAAGCGTTAAATGTTTCTTTGTGGTACAGAACAGGGGGGAGCTCTGGGGGGTCTGGACAACTGACTCCACAAAGTTCTATTCACAACGTCTCAGAGTCATGCCAGCTCCTCCAAAGCTGCCACATCCTGCTCCATGAGGGGCTGTGGGAACTTTTTGGGGTGATGGGGGATATAGAATCATAGAATGGGCTGGAAGG
>NW_008626984.1:556-782 GCF_000691845.1 Merops nubicus | reverse complement strand
CCCTTAAATCACCTGAATGCCCCAAAACACCCCCTCCAAAATGGCGCCACGTCCACTTCCGGTCACGCCCACTTCCGGCCACGCCCAACTTCCGGCCACGCCCATTTCCGCTAAGCAACGCCCACTTCCGCTTAACCCCGCCCCTTTTTAGCCTTTTCCACCTCCCCAATTAACCCTTAAATCACCTGAATGCCACAAAAAAAACCCCCAACTGGCGCCACGCCCA
>NW_008626984.1:0-213 GCF_000691845.1 Merops nubicus | reverse complement strand
GCTTGGCCGAGGTGGCGGCGGTGAGTGGGCGTGTCCGGAAGCGGTGGGGGCGGGACCGGAAGTGGGCGTGACCGGAAGTGACTTGCCGGAAACAGGAAGCAGCCCGTCGGGGGGTGCGGCTGTTGATTGACGCGGAGCTGAGCGCCCTGAACCCCGCCCTGGACCTGGTGGGCGTGGCCATGATGACGAGACACAACAAGGGGGCGGAGCCTT
>NW_008626983.1:1031-1371 GCF_000691845.1 Merops nubicus | reverse complement strand
TGCCCGTGCCCCGCAGCCGCCCCTGTGCCAGGCCAGCGAGCCGGAGCCGCTGGAGCCCCAGCTCCTGCCTCTGCTGGTGGCAGCAGCTCACGGGCACCCTGGTGCCTCCCCTGGGCACTGAGGAGCCTGGTACCTCCGTGTTCTGCTGCCAGGGAGCGTGCCCGGGCCGGGCCTCTGACAGCAGAGGGGGAGAGCTGCGGCAGCGTGCTGCAACAGGCACACCCAAATCCATTCACTGGTGACTTGCCGTTCTGTCCTGTAAACTCCAGCACTTATTAACACTGTAAATATGCCTTTTTACTGGCTCCCCGCCAGCTCCCACCCCTTCTCTTCTGGC
This sequence comes from Merops nubicus, assembly GCF_000691845.1. Taxonomy (NCBI): domain Eukaryota; kingdom Metazoa; phylum Chordata; class Aves; order Coraciiformes; family Meropidae; genus Merops; species Merops nubicus. Next base: position 1,034 of record NW_008626983.1, on the reverse strand, counting down.
TCC
>NW_008626983.1:0-1017 GCF_000691845.1 Merops nubicus | reverse complement strand
CTGACAGCTCACATGCTTTCTGTGCTGTCTCCTTAAACATTTATGAGCCTTCATGAATATGCAAATTCACAATCTAATGTCTGCAAAATGGTTGCAAGTACAAATGCTGTGTTAATATTTCATACAATGATGGGAGCAAATCAACAATCATAAATTTTGAACAAATATGTTGCTTCATTAATAACTAATGAGGCAGTGCATGGAGCCCTAGATTTGGCATTTAATAGCAAAAGTGGTGTTTAAAAAGAGCTTATCAGGCACTCACCTCATTTGGAAGAGGGTTAGCAGCCTCTGTGGCTTGCAGGGGGGTTCCATGGTGAGAAATGTTGGAGATGCACTAACAGAAACAGAGCCACGGATGCAGCTCCAAGAGAGACTTCCATTTCCCAAGTCTTTGCTAGGTTTGGAAGACCAGAAGAATTTTCAAACTCACCTTGAAGCCTCGGTGGTCTGCCTGTCCTTGTGAAAGATGGGTCATGTCCTCTGGTTAAAGACTCCCACATGAGATTTGGTGGAGGACCCCATTTTCTCAGCCCAAGGCTGGTGCCCTGCCCTGGTGGCCTCTCCCTGAGGAGCTCATGCTCGCTGCTTTGGCCAGCCTGGCCCCCGTGTGCTCAGCAGGTTGTGCAGGACAGAACCATCATGAAGCTGCTCTCCACCAAGGCTGTGGCAGCTCCCATGGGCAAAATGCGACTGGATGCAAAATGCGACTGGATGGTCTCGATGGCTCTTGGAAAGTCACCAAGTGTGGCACGTGTGGTCACACCCACGTGCAAAGAGCACAATAGGCTGCACAAGCTTGTTCAGCCCCACGCCGAGGGAGGGTGCTGGGGGCACCTTCCTCAGCCTTCACCCCCCGACAGCCCAGGAGAGAAACTAGTCATCTACAAGGGGACAACAGCCAGCAGCTGAGCTGCCACATACCAATGGTGTCAGTGAAAATATTGTTAGTGTCTGGAGGCATCAGTCCCATCCCAGGCAACATCTCCTTGCCCATGCTGCCTGGCGCCCATCCCT
>NW_008626982.1:0-507 GCF_000691845.1 Merops nubicus | reverse complement strand
AGTATGAATATCTTTCATTAGCCTTCATGTTTTAACCTATGATAAAAAGCACAGAACAAAGTAAATTGTTGCTAGATTGGAATATATTTCTGTGTTTTGCCCTTTAATTCAGGTCATCCTCTTGAAAAGTGCATGCCAAATACATACATTGCCACAGAATATAGGGATTATGTAGATATATGGCAATTTAGAATCAAAATGTTCAAAAAAAATAGTTACATCTGTAGATTTGGAAAGAGGAATTGATTTTTTTTTTTTTAAATAATGGAAATATATTTTGTTTTGACCTCATAATTATCTTTTTTTGTTTTAAAGAATATTTTCTAATTCCGTTGCTTTGATTGTAGGTATTTTATATAATCATATTGTGTAAAGACAGACAAAGACAAAAGCAACTAAATGTGTCAGGAAGGTTTTCTCAATTATTTCCAGAACAACTCTTTCTTGCAACAGCCAATTTTCAAACACTGACTTCTAGTTCCAATGTGGGATGAAGGAAAAAAAAAA
>NW_008626981.1:14375-37179 GCF_000691845.1 Merops nubicus | reverse complement strand
TCGGGGGGCAATCCCCCGACTCCTGCCGGAGTGGGATGCGGCAGGGCCAGCCCCAGATCTTTGGCTTCCTTAAGATGGCTGGGAGGAGCGGGAGGCTCTGGGAGCGGGAGGGACAAAGGCAGGGCTGGGCTGTGACATCAGCGCTGATGCAACACTTTGGAAGAACATCAATGCCTTCCCGGAGCTCAACAGATCAAAGCCAGCCCCAAGAGCTCCTCACCCAGCTGGGCAAGAAGTGACCAGACAGCACGGCCTTTACTTGCAAGGCTCCTCCAGCTCCAGCTTTGCTTTACTACTAAGTAATTTATAAGGATTAACTGGCAATTTTTTAAACTTTCTCTTTCATGCTAGGGATATTTTGCAACATAAGCACTGCCACCATATAACCGATGATTTAGCTGAGGGGTTTTATAGTCTGAAATGGCTTTAAAATTTGTTTGGAATTACCTTGAGTACATTTTAAACACTTAAATTGTCATCTTTGCATTTTGGACTATTCACGATGCACTATAGGATATTTTTTTTACTCCATTAGATTGCAGAGTAACTCTTACATCGTTTTACTGAGTCCTCCTGAAAACAGACTGACAGCATGCCCAAAGTGTGCTTTACTACACGAGCTAGACACAGACAGTGGGGGAAGGACGGGTCTTTGAGCTGCCACCATCTCTGCCCATTGGCACATGTACACCGGCAGGTGCCAGTGGCTCTTCCCCACCCTGACCCTGGGGAAGGCTGTGTGGGGCACAGAGGGCAATGCCAGCCCACCCTCCCCTCGGCTCCCAGGCCTGGGGCTAGTGCCTGCAGCCAGCACTTGGGACACACACACTCCCCCTGCAGAGCTGGAGTGTGGGGACTCTGGGCCCCTGTCACCACTGCACACATGGGTGTGAGTCCTCCACCCACTGCCCTGGCCAGCAACAGAAATAGGTGTGAGCATCCAACATCCCCTCACAGCCCCACGAGCATCCTGAGACCTTCAGGCAAACGGGGCTCTGACAAACACCTTCACGGGTGGGATCTGGGGCACATCCAGAGCTGGGAAGGTAAACATGGTCAGGGTTTACTTACGGGTCTCATCAAGGTTTGAGGATTGATTATTTTGTGTTCTCTGTTCCCTTTTCAAAGCTGTTAGTTTCTCCTGGGGGCTCTGGCTCCCATCTCCCCACCGCCATGTCTCACCTTGGCCTCTCCTGCTCTGCTCCTGCCAGGGGACCCTGGGGTCCCCGCTGCGCCTGGACACCCCCGCCGGCTGTGGGTCCCGTGTGCTGCTTCACCTGACAGGTCCTCGCCACGCAGCCCCTGGAGGAGAAGCAGTAAAAATGTTTTATGTAGGAATAGGTTGGTTTCTGTGCAATAAAACCCGGAGCCATTGAAAAGCAAGCTCCTGTGTAATTACAAAGACAGAGGAGATCGCTTCCATATGTCTGAGTGGGTGTGAGGGGCCCCGAGCCCGCATCTGCTCTCTTTGTTCTGGTGGGGGAAAAGGGAGAGAAAGAAAGAAAGAGAAAACAGAAGACAGAAAAGGGAACCTGGGGTCTGCTGGAGAAAATGACCTCTCGCTAAACCCTGGCCAGGCCGTCCCAGCTTTGAGGATCAAGGCACGGCAACATCTGGCCCCGGCCGAAAGCACTTGATCAATAAATTGTGCTACCAGGCACAAAATCAGAGAGATCTGAGAGCCATTCATTAACGAGCTCGTTAAGTGATTGATATGCTTAATTTTCCTGTCAAATGCGGACTTCCCTTGTAAACATGTCAATTGAGAAAAGTTCAAGCTTGTCACTCGGATTTATGGCTGGAATAACATGTAGGTGGAAAAGAGCGATGCGTCCCCTGTGGCCCCTGTTGTTTCCTATTACACGTAGGGCCAGCGCAGCCAGGTGCTGCAGCATCCTCCTCCCACCCTCCTCCTCCTCCTCCTCCTCCCTGCCCACAGCTGAGATAACAAAAACAGACTGTCCACTGGAAACACACCAGAACTTGGCCCCAGCCACAATTAGCTGATTAATTTGTTCACCTTGATAAAGTGGAAGCCTTTACCTTTAGGGTGCCTTTGATGGGCTGGTGTGGAAACCCAAACCCCACCTTGGTTTCCTTGCCTTAAATAGCCACATGTTTAACTTAGGGCAAAATCCACAACGAGATGGTTTTAACCAGGATATTTAACTTAATACCAGCCCCATAATTAGACATTTTTAGCCATTACAGCAAAGACTGGCCTTTTTTTTTCTTCACATTCTGCCCTTTTTGCCCACTCCTGCTAGCATCTCGTCAGCCCCAGGCTCCTGTGGGTGTAGGACCCACCAGGCTGGTGCGTGGTGCTCGTGGGTGGGACCTCCCGGGGCCTGGGAGTTTGGTCACCACAGCTGAGCCCAGTGCCAGCTCTGTCCAGAGACCACCCCCAGGGCAGGGTGTAAACACAGACGAAACACTGCTCAAAGTATTTGTTTTTAGGCAAACACTGGAAGGGTTTGGTTTTGTTTTGTAAGCATTGTGCAAAACAGTTTGGGTTTGTATTTGCTAAGACAGAGGTGGAGGGAGACCTTGCTGTGGCCTTCCAGCACTTAGAGCAGCCCAGAAAAAAGCTGAGGACAGGCTTTTTGGCAGAGTCTGTTGTGACAGGACAGCAGGTGATGGTTTTAAACTACAAGAGGGAGATCTAGAGTAGAGAGAAGGAAGAAATTTTTGACATTGAGGGTGATGAGCCCCTGGCCCAGGCTGCCCAGAGAGGTGGTCACTGCCCCATCCCTGGCACCATCCCAGGTCAGGCTGGACAAGGCTCTGAGCAACGCGGCTCTGGGCAGGGCGATGCCAGCAGGGGTGTGCCCAGCCAGCTCCAGTGCCTGCCTTCCCCTTCCCAGGGATCCCCTTTTGGGCCGGGCACAGCTATAAATAAGCTGTTTTGTGACTGATTCATTTTTATTTCTGTTAACTTTTATCACGAAATAGCAGTCATCGAATCGACACCTCGTTCCCTTGAGCATATTCCCTCTGGTGTCATTTTTTGATAAATGCCAAGAACAGCCTAGCAGCAGGAGACCATTATCCTGTGACATGCTCCACTCTGCTCACATTATCTCTAAAATAACACGGATGCTCACACAAATCCCTGCAGCAGTTGTGACAGGGACCAGAGACAGGCCCAGCCTGGCCAGAGCTCGGCCGCCTCCTGCTCCTCCTGGCCAGGGTCCGTCTCAGCTGCCTGCCACTGGTGAGCAGCTCTGGCTGACGGGGGAGGTGGTTACAAAGTGGTAACCACTTCCTGGGGAGGGGGAAAAAATGTCAAAGTCTATGGGTTTGGTGTTTTCCACTTCATAATTTATTTTAGGCAGGCTCCTGCCTCCTCAGGGACTGGAGGAGCCTGAAGCATCGTGGGAGAAGATCAGCATCTCACTGCCAAACCCAGGACTTAGAACTTCTCCCAGATTTTGGAGTAATCTCTCCTTCCCTTCTCCCTTTTTTTTTTTTTCCAGTGACACCTCAAAGCCCCATAAACTTAGGAGTAAAATGCAGCATGAGGCAGGGGAACACCAAAACCAAACCTAGCTCTGTTCAGGTTTCACCTAATCATCCAAATTTAGATTTTCCTTTGTGTTTCTTAATGAGAATCAGTAAAGCTTGAAATTTAATTTGCTATAGAATTGTAATTTTCTGGGGGTGATGCAGGGATAGTTTTTTTTCATAGCAAAATCATCAAAAAGCCTGTTAAAGCCAGCTAGAGATTAGGCATTTGGGGCGAGTGGCTGCAAGAGAGCTGATCCTGGCAATTCAGCCTCCTTTCATCCTGGCTGAGGGCTCACACAAGCTGGGGGCCGTGGGTGGGAGTGGTGGCCGGGGGCTTCCCTGGACAGCTGGCAGCCCTGGCCAAGGGAGACGGTGAAAGAACTCGGGGTAGAGATCCCCCTCCTGCTCCTCTCCTGCCTCTGCCCGACGAGCGCGCTCGTCTCGAAGCCTGACGGATTCTGGGCACCCTCTGGGCAACAGGAGATCCTGCTCCCTGGGATCTGCCATCGCTCTGTGTCAGCACTGCATCAGGATTTATTTTCGCTCATATGACACAATTAAAGGGTAATTGTATCTGTACCCTCAGACCACGTCAGGCCAGGCGAATGCTGCTGGAAGGGTGATGCTAACGTGACACGATGGGACATGGTTAACGCGATGAAATGCTCAGATGGCATTAACTAGGAGAAGAAGGAGGGAGAGCTGTGGTCTCACCCTCCTCGGGTGGCTCACTGCAGTGCCTGGCAGCCCTGGCTCAGCCCTGGAAGCTTTGCTGCTTCAGACTTGAGCCGGTGCCTCTGCACAGCACTGGGGGTGGCTGGGGTGGACGTGCCTGGGATAGGGACAGTCACTGGTGACAGAAGGAGGAAAACCCTCAGAAACCACAACTCCTACACCCGTGTCCCGGCGGGTGATGGCTCACACGTCTCTGGCCGCCTCCCCTCGCCTTGCCCACTCCCAGCTCTCAGCATCTCTGACACTTTGCACCATGAGCAACCCCTTCCATCTAAAACTTTGAGGCATGATGGCAAAACTTGGAGGAAATAATTAACAATTATTTCACAGGAGAAGGTTCCAGCTGGAGCAGTATCTGGTGGTTGAACATATATCTAACAAAGGATTGTTATTTAAGCAATAACCCTTGAGAAATTGGTCGTTACCAGCATTAAACGACTCAGCCCATTGCCAAGGATGGTTAACGCTCTAATAAACTGGTCATTAACTGCAGTAACAATGAATTTCGAGGGGATTATTGCTATTATAAACCTTAATCAATGGTTTATAACAGCAATAATGTGGTCCTTTCTTTTAATGGTAAGTAGTGCGGCATGAGCAGCCCGCTTGGAAATATTTTCAGTCTGGCTGATAAGACAAAAGCAGGTGTTAAAAGCCCAAACACTTTTGGGGAGGAGAAAAGGCCCAGCGAGATCTTCAGTGAGAGGTGCTGGGGTGCCCGTGGCCCTCCCAACAGGCGATTGTGCCACGGGGTGCAGGGGCTTGGCTGGACCTGTGTGGGCACCCGTTGGGCAAGCCCGCTGTGCCCAGTCTGAGCCCTGAGCTCGGCAGGATGGGAACTCGTCCCACGTGTCCTCTGGCAGAGTCCTGGAGAGAGGTGGGAAGGGGAGTCAGGCAGCTCTGGACAGGGTGCCCTCAGCCAGGGACCTGCAGGTGCTGCTGCAGCTCAGGCCTCCCGCACACCCGGGGCCGCGCAGCCCGTGTCTGCAGCGAGGCCCACCTCTGCCTCTGCACAAAGAACCACACACCTTATTACAGGCCATAAATTACCCGTTCCTTGAAAACCAACTGCCGTACGGTACAGATGCTGCAACCTCCTGCTGCATCCCCACAGCCTGAAGATGCCACGGGCCCCTCTCCCTCGCCTTCAGCTGCTGCTGACTTGCAGAGTCCCCTCCTGGCCTGTTGTCTGCCCTGTCAGACGGGTGTGACAATGCCGGGGAATAGGAGAGGTGCATATTCACCCTGAGGTGTGCAAAGAACCCAGCTTCATTAAGGTGATGAGGAAGAAGCTGGGGATGGTGGCAAGCACCAGGCCAGGAGGATTTTACAGAGGAGGAGAGGGGGTGGCCCACAGCTCCTGCTCCAGGGGATGGGGAGCATGGGCACCCCTGGGCGAGGAGCACAGCGTTTGGTGTTTGGAACACCCCTCTGCAGAGGGATGAGAAAGCAGCTCTGGCACACTCCCATCTTGTTTTGTGCCCTGTATCCCTTAAAAAAGATTAGATGGCAACATAATAAGGTAACAACCTGGTACGGGTGTCTTTCCAGAAGGGTTTAAGAGGCATCCCCTCTCCTGAGTGAGCAGAGCCAGACCGGAGGATGCTGTGTCGATATCCTCCCAGTCTGCGCTTCCTTACTCAGGCAGACTCCCGAGAAATCCCCTCCTGGGCTGAAACTCATCTTGTCACCCCATCCAGGGAATTATCTCCACTCCTCTGTTGAGCAGCTGGGGGCTCAGGCCCCTTTGCTCTTGCTTTGAAGCACCTCCCAGGCGAGGGCAGGGCGAGCTCCGGTGACTCCGGCTGCAGAGCCCCCAGCCAGCGAGTGAGGTATAACTATGCTCTGACTTCCATGGAGATTTCCTCTCTTCCGTGCTTGTGATTTTTATGGCTCTTTGGAGCTGGTTCTCAAGCCCTGCTCTTATCTCTGTGCTCCCTCAGCTAAGCTGGTTGTGGCTGCAGGAGCCAGGCATCATCCCGTGTTAGCCAGGGAGAAACCACGAGCAGTTTGGGGGCTTTGGCTGCTTTCGGCCAGTCTTCTGACAGCTTTTCCAACATGCTCCTGCTCAGCCCTCCTTTGGTTTGTTTGTCAGTGTCCCTCAGAGTGGAGGGGGTGGCTGGTGACTCTTCTCTCCGCACTTATTTTTTTCAGAAGAAAGCTGCAATGGAACAAATTGGAAAGTTTACTTCATGTAGCATGGAAATAAAAAAGCTCATTCAGAAAGTTAATGATTTATTTTATAGTTTCATTATCAGGGTCACATTACTCAATAGCATTTCAAACATGTCATTTGTACAAACTATGGTAATTAAAATTTATAACGTACTTCATCAGCGGCATATGAATCTTTTAGCCAGCACTCTGCTGTCATATAAACAGTGTAATTTCAGCTGCAATTCACCCTTTATTGGCTCTCATTTGTGATTTAACAGCCATCAATGACTGTGCTATAAAGAATAAATTAACCATCCGTAAACCTTATGATGACAGGGACAGTCAAACAGACTTAAGCTGCCTCCAGCAGACTCTGGGTAGCCCTCAGGGAGCAGAGCAGAGGTGCTGGTGTGAAGGTGTGACCAGAGCGCTGGGCACATCCCCGCGAGGGCCCCAGTGCCTCCGAGATGGGGCCTTCCCTTGCCGGGTCCGGCTGGAGGAACCCTCCCCTCCTGCAAGTGGTTTCCTGCCTCGGAGGAGGAGTTTCAGCCACTAACAGCTTTAAAATCTCATCGCCATCCCTCTCACCCCAGCTCTGTCCCAAGACCCCTGCACTGCTGCATCCCCGCACCTCCTGCTGCGGCCCCCCGGTCCCTGCGCCCTCCCCAGCCCCCCGCAGAGCAGCAGCCCCCGGAGCCCCCAGGGCCTCATCCAGCACCTGCAGGGGCCAGGGGGACTCCCTGGAAGCTCCCCAGAGTCTGGCACCTCTGCTCCTACGGCCAGACCCCGTGCAGGGAGGGAGGGCAAGGGGCAAAGCGCTTCCAGCCCCACCAGCCTTCGTGGACCTTAGTGCACATCCACAACGAGCAACTCCTTAATCGGGGGCTCCTTGCAGCCAACAATTATCCAACAGCTTATTTGCACCCATCTTTTGCAGAGGGAGCAATACGTTTTAATGGGATCCCTCCTATGCTTAGAGCTGACACTGTACAAAGCTAATAAATGATATGGATTGGATTTGTTACTGAGACATCTCCAAGGAGCCTGGGTCATACAGGCCAATAAAATTGGCCTCATAAATTTACCCTGACACACAGGATTACTCCAGCATTGCTGAGGTCACCTTCTCACGCTGATTTATTGCCAGCCCATGGGTTAATAATACTGTTTACGGGGTTGTTGTTTTCCCCTACACGTAGCAGATATTAATCAGCGCGTCCGCGGCTTTTCGGCGCGCTGGGGGCGGGCGCAGCGCGGGGGAGACGCCGGGCGGGGACGTCGTGGGGAGGGCGAGCCTGATTTATCTTCTAGGCAAGAGTTTTTGCATTTAAAAGATCTTCCCAAAGACCTCTGTGGGAAGAGGTAAACTCTTCCTTTGCAGAGTCCCGAGGGCGGGGGGCCGGCACTCGGAGGAGTTTTGGCCATTCCCGTTGCTGGGCGGCAGCTTTGGCGCTGTGCTGAGCTCGAGCAGGCGCTGAGGACTTCGGATCCACGGGAGGGGGTGCAATAGTCACAAAACTGTAACTGCCACTCGATTTGCCCCTCAGGGGAGTGAGCAGCAGCACAGTGTCCCGTGCACAAGGGGAGACAGAGGGTGGGTGCAGCTGGGCTGCTGCCTCTCCTGGAGGGACAAGGAGGAGGGAAAGCAGCCCGGGTGTTAAAGTGGAGGCAGCAATGGCACACGCACAACGCATGGAGGGTTTGCTGGGGGATGAAGAGGTGCCTTCCTCCCAGGTTACTCCTCGCTCGGGTGCCCGAGGTGTGAGTTTAAGAGGTTGTTGCAGGAAAACCTGCAGAGTTTTCCAAAACCCACTGAAGCTGGTGCAAAGAGTTTCACTGCCTTCAGCATGCTCAGGTGAAACACTACTCAGTGAGTCCTTGTTTTGCAGGATTCCACTGTTTTGCTGCCGAATAGGTATTTGACACCTCTAGGTGGGTGGCACACACCAGGCCCCGGTGCTGGTGTGGGGCTGGAGCAGCAGAAAGCACTGGCCCGAAGTCCTGCTCTCTTAGAATGCAACAGCAGCACTAACAACTGAGACAGAGAGAAGCGAAGCATCCTTTCCTTGCCACGAATGTGCTTTGGAGGAACAAATTCATCCAGAGCCCTGAGCTGCAAGAGCGGGGTGATAGTGAGCGACAGCGGAAAGTGCGGTGGTGCCCGAAATGAAACCGAGCACATAAATTGCTTGGACTTACACGGAGTAAACTCCAAGATATGAATTATGGAGTATTAATTCCCAGCCAGCTTCAGCTCCACACTTAACGTCTTATTTCTATAGAAACTTGCTGAGTGCAGTAACACGACAGGACCAGGCTCTCTAGCACCTCTCTCCCTGCTCGGGCCGGGATTTAAAGCAGCCTCTCACAAACGGGCCCTGGTCATACCCCGTGGCACTGCTTCACCACAGGCTGTACTGAACACCAAGATGCTGCCTCTCCTGACAAACCTGCCTGCCTGTATGCCACGCTAGCATGTCACAGGGTAAAATGTGAATTCCGTGAAAAAACATGGGAAAAACACAGCCCAGAGAGTCATCCTCTGCCCCTCTGTGGCACTCCCGACGTCCCGCGTTGCCGGTGGTTCAGACCCTGCAGGAAGGATTGCCGGTGTGGGGCAGGAGGAGGTGGGGCAGGGCTGTGTGCCCGCGTCCCTGCGTGTCCCCGCTCGGGCAGTGCTTTTGGAAGTCCTCTCTGTCCCCCTCTCCAGCTGGGAGAATGGCCCCATGTGTTTCCCATCCCACAGGCAGGGCCCGGGGCAGGCAGCCTCGCTCCTGCTGCTTCGTGTTATTCTCATCCTGCCCTAATCGGAGGGGACAGGTGAGATGTGCTTCAAAACACTGTAATCATATTTTAAATGGAAATGAAATGTGTGAATTAAATGTAAATTACGGCAGAATGGAAGGACAATCACTATTAGTTAAGGTCTGACACCTATTTTTGCAGACCTTTCCTAAATGCCACAACTTGTTTCTCTGCACTTGTGACGAGGACTTGCAATTACGTGGCAGCTGCTCCTGCAGCCGGCGGACGGTGGGTACTGAGGGGGGCCTGTGTATTTTAAATAGCTCTGGACTGCTTGTTGGTTCTGTGGAATTATGAAGCAGCAATGATATTTTTATTTGGGAGCCATGAAAATAAACCTTGGTGTTTTCCCCCTGAAAAGGTGAGGCTGTAATACAAAAGGACGTTTTTACAGAGTCGATTTATTTAAGGGTTCCCCCATTTGCTTTTATACTGGAAAAATATGTGCCCTGCCAATGAGCTGCAGTTTCTTCTTTATCTTTAATCCCTACCCCACCTCCTCTGAGCCACTGGCTGTTCCCACAGCCTCGCTGTACCTCCAAGCCTCCCAGCAAAGTCTCACTTCATTTTTCACAACGGGAGGCGTCCGCCAGTCACGGCACCGGCGTGTTGGGCACAGGCAGAGCCCCTGCCCTGAGGACGCTGCGGAGCGACGCGGCCCCAGCAGCTGCATTATTATTCGGGAAGGGAAGGTGAGTCCCAGCGAGATGAGGAGTGACACCGGGGCTGCGGCGCAGCCGAGGCACAGGCTCCCTGCCCAGCAGAAGTTGGAGACAATAATGAGACAACTTACGTGCGGTGAAAATGGTATGTGGTGGCAAAAAATAGCGCTGAGCAGAAACTGGTGGCAGGCTGCTCCTCGGGTGACATCTTTGTGATTCAGAGATTTCCTCCCGCGCCCGTTGTTCTGCCTGTCTCCCTGTAAAGATAAAACATTTACTGTTCTCATTATCACCAGGAACTTTTCAGCTGGGAAAAAAAGAGAATCCTTGTCCTGAGGAAGCCGAAAGCTAAGTGCTGATTTAATCTATTATTAATACCTGGGGATACTTGGCAAGTTTTTTATTTTCAAAGTCCTGGACAGTAAATAGTCAAATGAAAACTGATAGCTCTGAGACCCAGAACATATTCTCACGTTGCTCTGATGTGTATGAGCTTAGGTGATGAAATGCCCAGCTTGGGGCATCACAGGCAGTGCATAAACATCTTTGTGGACTCTCAGACATTTGGCCACACTTGGAGCCTGACCTCAGCCAGGGGCTAGTTCCCGTCCTGTGGTACACGCCAAGGAGCAAGGAGAGATGGATGTGAACATGCCTCCTGCTCTGGGCACCTCACAAGGACGAGCGGAGCGTGCAGAAGACTGAGGATGGTGACTGCGGTCCCTTGGCCCGGCTTGGGGCAGCAGCAGTGCCCGGGTGCCCGCTCCCCAGCCCTGCAGCTGGCAGCCCGGGCAGGGACAGGGCTGCTGACAGCATGTCCCTGCAGCAGGGCTGGGAGAAGATCCAGGGGTTTTTTTGTTTTTCAGATTTGCCTTCCCTGTTTCAAAGCAGAAGGATATTTGGGCTTAATTTCTTGCAATATTACATGGGGGAAAATACTTCATCTCATGTTGGGATAATCACAACATTTAATTCTGGTTTCAATAGTTCTTACAGATATATATATATATATATATTTATATATAACATTGAAACAAAATGCTTTTTGAAATGGAAAAAAACCCCTATGCCATTTAATTCCTAAAAGGTCAAACTGAAATGCTTTGGCCTTATCGAAATGATTTTCCCCTTTGATTTTTCTTTCCAAATGCAATTTCATCAAAATCAGTGCATTTCCGCAAATGTTTCACCTTTGGTGAAATGGCATCTCCTGACAGAGAAGTGTTTTGTGGGGAAATTTCAGGCTGGCTCTTGCCGGGAAGGCTGAAGGGAGGAGCAAAGGCCCAGCCACCAGCTCTGGCAGCGCAGAGAAGCTCCGGGCAGGAGCTGGAGATCGGATGCCAGGAGAGCAGTGCCCGGCTCTGCCCGCTGCCCACACGCTGCCAGGTGAAGCCCAGCCCATGACTGAGCATCCACCGGCTCCCCCTGTGGCACGGCGGCGGGTGCCACCCGGGCACCCCCAGAACAGCCGCTTGTTTCCCCTCCTAAGGGTCCCTGATGGGGGTGTGATGAAGGGGGAAACGTTCTCATCCCCATCAGGTGACTCACTGCCCTGGCCCCGTGCTGAGTCCTCCCTCCTCCCCGAGCAGAGAGCGCTGGGAGGATCCAGAGCCTTCCTTCCTATTTTCACGAAGCTTGCAGCATTGTCAGAAAGGAAAGGGTACCATCTGGTTAGCCCTTGTTTACTGCACACCCTGCCAGTTTGAGCTTATTAATCATATTTACCCAAGTATCTTAATTACTCCCTGTCTAGCGACTTGCCTTGCACTCAGCTGTTGACCCGCTCCCCTCCCCTCTCCCTCGCTCTTTTTTTTCCTCCTTCTTTTTAATTCCTTTCCATCATTAATCACAGGAGCAGCGTGGGCAGCGGAATCCGTGGCTTGGCTCTCACTGCTGGAGGTGCTGCTCCTGCAGCCACGGGCTGGAGTTCACCAGCCAAACTCTGGCAAGATCCTGCCCGACTCTGCAGCGGGTCCACCGGGCCCCAAGGAGGGTGAGAGGGTGGCGAGGGCAGCTCGAGGGCTTGGTCCTGGTCCTGGTCCAAGCTGGGTTGCTGCAGGGCATGAGCTGGTGCGAGGAGACACCATTAAAGATGGTAATTTGTTGATCCAGGCTCTCCCGGCGCTCCAGTGCGAGAGTGGCACCGTTTTCTTTACGACCTCATAAAGTCACAGCCGAGAGGCCGATTTGGAAAACAAACTGCCTCAGGTTGACAGATAATTAGATACAGGGGACATATTATACGCCTTTGCATATAAATGCGCTCTGAAGCACGTTGGTTCATCAGAAGTTTAGGCTACGGGAGAGGCAGGTACTCCCGGCACATCAGGATGGATGTGCTGGTGTGGCCTTCAGCAGACAGCTCCATTTTATGGCCCTTTCATCTCCTGTTTGCCCGTGTGCTGCGAACACGGCTGCGCTTCGGAGGCAACGCTGCCCTGGTTTGGTTTGGTTTGGTTTGGTTTGGTTTGGTTTGGTTTGGTCTGGTCTGGTCGGGTCTGGTCTGGTCTGGTTTGGTCTGGTTTGGGGATTTTTTACCCCAGCAGCTTTCTGAGCTTCCTTCTTCCCACGAGACGGGGCTTGCGTTTTGCATCTTGGGTTTTCTGCTCGTGTGCCTGCAGCAGGGCGGAGCGGCTGGATGGGGATTCATTACTATTATTACTATTTTTGTGTTACTATATCATGTCCAAACCTCACTCTTCCCGGGAGTGAGCCCGCTGAGAACAGCAGAGCAATTCTGAAATGACACGGTCCTTGTATTTATATGGCAATTCAGCATCCTGCTCTCCCAGCCCCCAAACCACGAGGTATCAGATATTAAAACAAAACAAAACAGTTGGGTTTCTTTTTATGCAATTCAAGATTTAAGGTGTCATCCTGCCGTGTTGTCAAGCTCTCAGGGTTTGCTTTCCCAAATGAAAGCCAAGATCCCCATCCAACCATGGATCCTGCTGGGGGTATTTTCAGAGCATAACCCCAACCTGCAGGATTTGATCAAATTTTCTGTGCATAGCTGTATACCCCACTGCTCACCTCTCAGGGGTTTCCTTCCCCTCCGAATCAGACCTAAGATAACCTCTCTTTCCCAGCTCCCCCCACATATCCTTTTATTTTGAGGGTGAGACCGAAAATGTCAATTAAATGGCCATATTCCCACGGAAGGCTTCACTACCAGTCCTTCTCCCCCAGAAAGGGAAAATAAAAATGTGTGTAGGAAAGATGAAGCTGTCAGAAAAGGAAAGGGAGAAAAAAACCCCAACCCTAAACCCCCAGCAGCCCCCATGGATAGAGGTGATATAAATAGAGTTGCTGTCACTTTGATGAATTAGATCTTTTGTTAATTAGGATACATCGATTTAAGGGTTGTCCAACCAGATAGACCTCTCTGCTTTTCTTTCCCTCACAAATTACAGCCCAGGGTGGTGGCAGCACTTCTCCCTCCTGCCTTTCATTGCCTCCTTCTTCACAGATCTCGTTTCCACTTGCATGTCAAAAAGGGACTTGGGCAGATCTGCCTGGGCCAGGAGGCAGAGCTGGCGAGGCTGGGGCTTCAGCGAGCTGCTGGTGGGGACAACGCTGGGGAGCTGGACACACCACTGCACGTTTGTGGATATCTGATGTTTGCACCCATTTCACCCAAAGCACCAGTCAAACTGGTTCTGTTCACAGAGCTGTGGTTTGGCACTGGAGGAGGCTGGAGGAGGCTGGAGGAGGCATGGTGCCATCCAGCTCCCACCATGGCCATGCATGGCCACCACGCAGGAGCTCACAAACCAAACAGGCCACAGGGAGCACAGGCCAATACTTCCACCTGCCACCTGGGGAAACCAGGGAGAGTCCAGATCAGGGCTCCAAATGAAGCCCAGCACCCAGGGCTGAGGCCACCTCTCCAGGTGCCCATGGGTGCCATGTAGGCAGCACACAGATCAGTAAGATCTTTCCAGGCTGAGACACGTGGCCCCGCATGCTTGGCTGGGGTCCTCCCGGAGGGCTGCTGCAGGGCCCTGGGTGCTGGTCGTGCTTCCCCAGCCCCATCCCACCTTGCAGCTGCCCCAGCTCCATCCTGCTTGGGCCGTGGCAAGGGAAAATCATTGGCTTTCTAACTGGAGCCTTCTTAGCAAGGGAGGATTTGCCCCTGCTTGGCCTCCCCTCCCTTTGGCCTTTGCAAACCGGTGCCCCCGTTGCTCTTGCCCCCCGGGTTTGGGGTGTTTGCACCGGTGACCCCCCTGCTCCTGCCCACGGCCCCGCAGACCTCCAGGCTCTGCAGCTTCCCTCGCCGCCTCTCGTCGTCACTTGAGCACCAGCGAGTCCGAGGGAGGGAGGGGAGAAAAAGTGCTGTGCTGTGTGGATTATTGTGTGTTTGTCATCTGGAATGGTATAAGCTGTAGGTACAGCATCTCCCAGCGGTGATTTATGGCCCCTGTCAGGCAGCACCAGCGCTTTGTCTGCTGTAGCGTGGAGGATGAATGCCGTGCTGTCAGCCCGGGCAGGGCAGCCTTTCTCTCGCTCTGCTCCGCACACTCGCTCCCCATTTCACGCCACTGAACATAAACAATCTTTTGTAAACCTGACAGTCACACTTGCTTCTTTGGAAACATAAAGCAGGCATGTATGACTCGGCTTTCATTACCCGATTTCCTCGGCTGTGCAGAAAGCTCTCCAGGAAGACGGGGAAGAGAAGACCCCCGAGAGATCCCAGAAAAGATAAAGGGAAGGGATGCACCTACGTGGCACATACGTGCCAACCCCGGCCACGGGCACACGTGCCCACGCACACCCCACGCTGTGATTCACGGCGTCTCCCATCCTGGTTCTGACACTGAAACGTGCCCTCCACAGCCAGAGCTGCACCGTGTTCCCAGAGCAAGGCACATTCCCTACCTCAATTGTTGCTGTAGATCTTCCTCCCTCAAGCAGAAAATCTAATAGGGATCACAGCCGGCTCTGTAATGGGCTCCCACGTGCCCACCAGAGGTAACACAAAGTCTTCCAAAAACTAACGTGCTTTTATCACTATTAATAGTATTTGTAATAGCCCTGTATGTGGGAAGTGCCCAAAGCTCTCTGTTCAAATTCCGCTTTTCCCGAAGTTAGAAGAAGGAGTTGAGAAGTCACGATGGGAGGTGGGTAGAAGGCAGAGGAAGCAGCAGCCCCTCCAGCATGACCACGCGCCAGGCATCTGGCTCCCATCAGCTCCACCCTGGGGAGCAATGGGGCTACTGGGCAGGCAGGAAAGGTGTCGGCGAGCCAGGCCCTGTGCCTGGTGTAAGCTGCTCCTCACGAAGGACACGGGTATGAGACACTGAAGGAACCAGGAGCAGTTGGGGCAGGGTGGATGGACCCTCCTGTCTGAAGGGCTCACGGGGATAAACGCACTCGCACTCAGCCTGCGGAGTGCAGGATCTGGCCCCGCTCCTGTGGTCAGTGCTGAGACCTGGCCACTGGCACAGGGCACCAGGAATTTAAACCCTGCCAAGGGGCAGAACAAATGCCATTGATCTTGTGGATACTAGAAAAGGTGTGAGGAGCAGGGTCCATCCTGGTCCTGCTGCAATCCACTGCTCCAGCTGTGAGAGTGTGGCTCTCACACAGACAGCAGACGAGGCCGGCAGGGCTTGTCCCTTTGTCGGAGGGGACACCGAGGAGCACGCTGCTCACTGCACAGGGCTTGGCCAGGCCTCTGAAGGGATGTGGGAGCAGACAGACTCTTCTCAATGGCAAGGGCCCCTGGCCATTGCTTGAGGCTGGAACTGGATGCCAGAGATGGAGTCCAGACCCTCCCTCAGAGAAGCTGTCCTCATGTCCCCCCCTGCAGCAGGAGGGAGCGTCTTCTCTCCTGTTTCTGGGAACTGAAGGAAATGTGTGGCTGCGTTTTGGCTCCCCAGCACACCAGCACGAAGGTGCTGCAAAGAGCTAATGGGAAACCAGAGACACAGCACCACCGCAGGACCTGCTGTCGGGCAGTAACGCCTCTGCTACAATCTTCTTGATGCCAGGAATCAGGGAACAACACACAACTGTCCCACTTGGGGGTTAAAGCTACTGGCTCCTCTTGAAGGTGGGAGGAAACCAGGATAAAAAGAAAAGAGAGAGAGAAGCTCCAGCCACCACGTGTCCTCCTGGCTGCCGCTGCCCCCAGCCCCTCACATTTCATCATCGGAAAAAGCTTGTTGGATCTGCTCAGCCCTGGGGGTGCCCCAGCAGCTGCCGGAGCCTGGCTGCCGAGCGAGCCGCGCTTGCCATATTTCAGAGGAACAGCTGCAGCCTTGCTGGGAACGGTTCCTCACTGATGCGCTCCTTCCCTTCCCGGCTCTGGCACTCTGCTCTCTGTCCTCACAAACCCCTCCCCGTGACTCTCAGTTCGGGGGGGGCATGGTGGAGGAGGGAAATAGCCTGCAAATAGTTTGCTGTTTTCTTTTCCAGATGGTTCGTTTTGGAAGTTCCTCCATGCAAGCCCGAGTGCTGAGTCTGGAATATCTGCTGAGGAGGAGCCCGCTCAGGAGAAATGTGAAGAAGCTGCTGGAAGGGCACATTTTGGGAGGGTCTCACTGCCCCCGGCACGGCCCAGCCTGGTGGCACAGGTTGCCTTTGCGTCCTGAGGTTGCAGAAGGCCACTGAGCCTCCCCGTGCCCTGGCCTGCACCCTCCTCCACCAGACTCCACAGCTGAGCTTCCAGTATGATTTGTGATGTGTTTTAGTGTGCGTCAAGGACACCTAGAGCTTAGGGAAACACACCCTTTTAAAAAATGTGCATAAATCAATAAGCAAACAAGCTGGTGTCTTATACTACGGCCTTTTCAATGGCTTTGAAAACAATTCTCTGTCCCTGTGAGCCCAATCAAATGGGTACTCTAGCGACAGTGCTGCCACCTTGCATGGGGCTGCTGAGAGCGCGGCTCTGCCAGAGGCTGGGCTGGTTGGGGCTGCCCATGCTGGAGGCCTGTGGGAACCACAGAAAACATGAGTAACCAGTCCGAGGGATCGGTGACAGGAAAGGGAACTTTCCTGGCAGGTCGCTGTTGAATCTGTCAGCTCAGGGGTGACTCCTTGTTGCCACCACCTGACGGAGTCTCCGTGTTTGTGTCAGTGCTGCGGGGCCTGCCCGGCGCTGCCTGCGGCACGAACAACCCGCGCGGGCGGATCCGGGCCCAGAGCCACACCGAGCCTCTGCCTCACCAGTGAGAATAATTACAACAGGTGATACCCAAAGGAGGAGGAAGCGAGGCCGGCGAGGGGCGAGTGGTGCCCTGAGCGGTGCCCCGAGCGGTGCCCTGAGCGGTGCCTGGCTCCCCACAGTTGGGCTGCTGGCGCGGTTCCCCCGTGTCCACCCCTACGAGCCCCAGTGCTGAGCTGTGCCTTGCTGCAGAACCACGAGCGAGCCCCACAGCGTGCCCTGGCACTGCTCTGAGCCTCCCTCAGCAGATCCCTCCCTCCAAGGTCCAGAGCACTCCTCAGCAATGGTCCCAAAACTGCCCGGAAAGCTCCTCCCTTAGGCCAAGCTGGCCCCGCCTGTGGGTACAAAGATGTGCCCGTACATTGTGCGATGCCACGACACCTGACAGGGCATCTCCCACACCTCACACGGGATTCTCACCTTAATGAACCCTCAGTGGTTGTGAGGTTACGTCTTTAAATTCGCTTCTCCCTCCTCTCATCACACCACAACCATAAGCAGCGCTGGCTTTAGAGGTGTTGTGTTTAATTGGAAGTTCATTTGCAGCTTCCATCAATTTGCTTTTCCTTTTTCAAACAACCTATCATCTTACTTAAGAACAAAACCAAAAATTTAATGGAAAACAAGCTGTTAGCAGAGAAATGGCAACGAGGTGACCGGTTTGGAGGGCAGTGCACTAAACGACAAGTCAATTATGTTGTTGTCTGATGTTTTTCCATAACAAAGTAATTGGTTGCTGTATGACAACTTCTGAAAAAAACCCCCGGGACCAGCTGATCCTCCTGGTGATAAGTGCAGATGGGGATGGAGGATCCCAGGCTCCATCAAACACAGTTTGTACTTTCATGGTGCTTTGCAAAAGCCTTAGAGGAGAAATACACATTGGGGAAAGAAACAATGGAGCAGATTCTTTAGCCCTTTCTGTACTTGGAGCTCCTTCCTCCTTCCCAGAGACAAGAGAGAAAACAGACAGAATAGAACCAGAAAGAATTTGGTAAAGCTGAGGGAAAGGGAAAAAAACAAAAGATTTTCCTTGAAATAAGTAAATTTTCTGTCCCTGTACACAGAGACACAGACACCCACAGATGCACATGAGGACCTTGGCCATGCACCCAGCTTGCTCAGTGCAAATGCTGGAAGAAAATCCAGAGCCCAGCCAGACCTCCAGGCCAGGGCTACTGGCCCTGCTGGAGAGCAGGGGCCAGACCCCCTGGGGCAAATCTACGTGCCCAAGGTGGCACAGGAGGTCAGAGAGACGTGCCACAGCCACCTCCTGCACCCGCAGAACTGCACCGCTCCTCGCTCTGCCAGCCTGCAGCTGTTTATCCTCTTTACCATTGAACTTGTCCTCTACATTTTTGCTGAAAACACCCCAACCTCACCTGGACAGGGAGGGCTGTCTGCAGCTGGAGCTACACCCGTGCCACCGCATCTCCAGCAGGTGCTCTGTCACACAGGCAGGTGGCTGCTGCCTCTGCAGAACGCCCAGCAACGTCCTGGAGCTCCAAGGAGACCAAAGCCTTGGCCACATTCTGCTGGGGGGTGATGGATCACATCACCCTCTGCCTCCTTCTGCCAGGGGAATGGGTTGAGGTTCCCCTTTTCAACAAGCACCTTCCTATGCCTGGGGGCTGCATCTCTTTCCCAGCACATGCCTCACAGTTAATTGCAACTCCTCTTGAGTTTCAATGTTATTTCCCTGTGCTGAAGGATCCTTCTTAAGCTGTGCCCATCCCAGAGGGCATCATTTCTGCCCATCTCACGTGGGGGACATCACTGTTTAGGGTGGGGCTGGCCACTCAACAAATGACAGATTGCTCTCTATTAATCACAGAACAGAATTAATTCCATTCTAACTCAAAGCAGGACATGGGAGCACACTTATTTCCACGGGGAGGATTGATTATTTTCTCCTGCAGCTGCACTTGCTGTACACAGGAATTATGGGGCTTTCCACACCTGTGAAAGAAACATTATCCTCAGCCTTCAAGGATGAAGCATCTTATATTTAGTTGGACTAAATAATGATTCTTCTCTATCTTTCACATCAGGATTTAAGAGCACCCTGAAGCTACAAAGTTTATTAGAACCCATAAGAAGAACTGTACCATAAACGGGACAACCGTGGCCATAAACCTGCACCTTGAAGTTGTAACAAATCCTGGGATGTTGAAGTAGGACACGGTCTTGTCTCAGTCAGCAGAACGGAGCAGAAAAAAAGGAAAGAAAAAGAAGAAATGCAAACATAAGCAGAAAAGAGGCCTGGAAATATAGAGGAGAAGAAAGGGAAAAATAATAATAATAAAGAAGAGCACGCTGCTTGCATAGCCCTCTCAGCAGGAGCCCTGGGACAGGCGCCCACATGATAAAATGCAACTCAGATTAATGGGGAGAGAGGACGGGGAGCCTGAAGGAGGAGAGGGAGACAAGGTGAAAGGAAGGAGGTGCTGGGGGGATTTATGAGATGCTCAGGCAGGGAGGGCGCTGGCAGCAGCGCTGACGGGCGGCTCTCGTGCCTCGGCAGACACCGGGCTGGGCTGAGCGGCCCCGAGCCAGCCCTGCTGTCCAGACCCAGTGCCAGGCACAGGGACAAACCCCGGAGATCTGGGACAGGGGAGGGGGCATGCCTCAGAGCATGACCTGCTGCAGGGGGAGGACATGGTGGGAAAGGGCTCAGAGACCCCTCGTGCCCTCTGAGGGCCCATCACTTGGCTGCCCCGTGCCTCTGCTCCACTGGGTTTCCCATCTCTTCAACCTTTCTGCTTTATTTTATTGTCACTTATTTAGCTTGCATTTCCTTCTACTGGTAGCCAAAATCTTTTCAGCATCTCAGCCTCTGAGGCCTCTCCCCTTCCACCTCTCATCCACACCGGGGAGGGGGGCTGAAGTGTTTTGGTTTGTACATTTCCTGCCTTCTGCAACCACTGCAGATGCACGATTTGGAGATGCCAAAGGACCTCTGGGATTTCAGGCAACTGGGGCAGGCTCTGAGCCACCCTCCTGCACGCTCCAGAGGCTGCAGAAGCCAGAGAGAACCCTGGCCCTCCCCTCCAGCCTTCACTCTTTTGTCACATCGGGTTATTTTTGCTGCTGTTGAATAGATTAAATGACAGAGGGTTTTTTTTTTAAGTAATTGAGTTTTATTTTGGAGAGGGAAAAATGGAGAGCTAAGTGGGAAAAGGAGGGAGATAGGAATAAACCACACATCTTTTTATATAGGATCCACAGTTAATTCTTAATTAGAACTGACAGATGCTTCTCCCATAATCCTATTCCCAACATGTTCTGTTTGCTTTGTTTGGCGCTGCATGATACATGGTGGCATCGTAATGACCTTTCGCAACTCCTCCTGGAAGTGTTATTGGCACTCCAATGATTTATTGCATGTTCCAGTTGATTACTGGGCCATTTGTCAACATTTTTTTTTCGCTCTCCATAAACCTGTCTCCTGTGTCACAGACATTCGCTAGCATGAAAATTTAAACAAATACAGTGTGCGGCTTGTAGTCAGCGTCTGACTTTGACTCCAGGCTTCCAGAGCAAATTCCTTCTGGCCTCAGCAAGCGCCGAGCTCTGCAGCTCTGCCTGAGCAGCTGAGGGCAGCCCTGGGCACTGCCCTGCAGGTGGGATCTCAGAGAGCCCTCCCCACGCCACCGGCCCAACTCTTTATTGGCATTTTGGTGCCGCTTACAGGAATGGGGGAAAATCAGTGCTGGAATTAAACATCAAAATAATTACCCTTAAAACGAGTGCCTGAGGACAGCCTCGATGCTCTCCTGCAGTTGGCATCGTGGGGTGGGAGCAGTGCAGAGGAGCAGGACGGGGGCCGGGGCTGGGGACATGGGGGCACGTTTTGAGGCACAGATCTGAATGCGGCCCGGCAGCACGACGTGCCTCGCAAAGGAAGAGCCTTTCTGGGCCATTTCAAAGCAGACACAGCTCAAGCCACTAAAGCTCCTTTGAGCAGGCTTACTTGGGATCAGGTACAGGCACTGTGCCAGACCAGCCAAAATTTTCAGGACAACAATGCCATTATTCAAAGCCTGTAAAGGACCAGCTTTCCTCGTGCGGTACAGCCTCAGTGCCCCGGGCACCCTGAGATGGATGCCATAGGTGGAAGCACCCAGCCTCACCGCCCTGATTTAAAAATCCTGGCCCATAAGTAACCTGGATGTAGTGGCTGTTACAGTGGCCTGGAGCATCTGCACTGCATTTTGAGGAAGCTTTCCCAGGCGCTCGTATAAATCACCGCCCTGCTGCAGCAAAGGGAAGGTATTGTTTCACTGCTGTGGCATCAATGCAGGCCACATAAATAATTTTTTATTAAGTGTGCAGTGCCCTGTAAAAATACACACACAATCTGAGGATTCTGCAGAGCGAATGCAGAAGCATGGCCAGCCTTCAATGGTCTGTTCCATACAGAAGAGGCTGGGATGGGAAAGGGAACTCGCCAGGGTGGGGAGAGGGGTGGTTGGGTCTTTTTCCAATTCCAGCTCAGATCGGCATGTAATGTATGGCTTAATTTCCTCTCAAATTAGACACTTGATAAAAAAAGTTATTATATCTGTCAAGTTGCCAGTGCTTTTTATGAGTGTGATAAACTAAGAACCACTGCTTTACAAACCTTGATAGGATGTTTCAGTACCTGGAAAACAATTTTATTGCAGCCTGGACTACTAACAAATTGCAAATACTGATTAAGCCATAAAGTTACAACAACATTAAAAAATAATGAGAGGTTATTGCACAAGGGGAAGGCTCTTAAGCAGCGGATGCAGCCGCCAGATTTCCATTGTGCAGGGTACCAGGCCAACCTGCAAAGTGCTTTTCTCCCAAGGAGCTTCCCCCCCGCTCCCCGCCGAGGGTGCTGCGGGAAGCCAGACTGGGTGCAGGGCAGGAGCCAGGGATGGGCAGAGGAGAGGTGGGCAGGTTCTCCCTCTGCAGCCGTGCAGGGACCACTGCTGGAAACATTCGTATCTGCACTCTGCATTTTTCTAAGCAGGGAGATTTGAAGCCAGAGCTTTGCACAGAGACAGATCTGCCAGGGCTCGGCCAGGACAGAGATCCTGCTAGAGTGGGCTTCTACAAACACAGGGCAAGCAAGGTCCTCCTGGATGCCTGAACCACTCTGACTTCCACCACAGGGGAGTAACCTGGTGGGCTTCCCACTGTGGCAGCATCTGAACGGGAGTGAGGGCAGCTGGGGCTGCAGAGGCCAGGACAGCATCCCTGAACAGCTGCACCCACATGGACTAGTGCTCCAACACTCATCTCCACCCCAGTCAGCTCTGAGCAGCAGCTGAGTGCCTGAACACTGACAGACCTGGGTCCTAGATCCCCCTGTGCCTCACTTTCCTGCCTATAACATCAGCATCATAACACTACACCAAAGTGAGGACAGCTGAGGACAGGCCAAGGGCTTGGGGTCTCTCCTGACCTGACTAGATCTGTGATGGTAGATGGACAAAGGAGAAGACTTTCCCAGTTGGAACTGAAATACCAGAGCATGGCACAACTTGGGAGTCCCTGAGTGTGCCTGAACGCTAGTGCTGCTCATCAGCACTTGGGTGAGGAAAACACCAGATCCTGACTCCAGATCCCCCCCAACACATCCTGCCACCCCCACCCCGCTCACACCTCTGCAAACACCAGCCTGTTTGAACTCAGCTTTACTAATGATTGCTTGGACAGAGGCCAGACTGCCCAAACCCCCCGGGGAGCTGCAGAGGAATTCCTCCTGGGAAGCTCCTCACGGACGGGCCCG
>NW_008626981.1:0-14344 GCF_000691845.1 Merops nubicus | reverse complement strand
CAAAGCACAGTCTGTGTTTGGTGGGGCTGTCAAAGGCCAGCGGAGCTCGGGGAGACCCGGGGAGGAGGGACATGAAAAGCCTCCCCCAGGCTGTGACAGAGGCAGGAGGTGATGACCTGAGCCCCTCGTTTGCAGGAGGACCATGCTGGTGCTGCCAGGCCCTGCAGGGATGGGAACCATCCCCTCTTCCCCGCCGGTGACACAGCCGCTCGGAGGGCACTGCCCACCCCGCTGGCACTGCCACAGGCCCTCCTGGTGCCAGGCACCACCCCGAGCAAGCAATGCAACTGCTGACATGTTACAGGAGAGGACGTGGAGCTTTACCTGGCTCTAAACCACAGCATTTAATCTGACTTCATTTTACCCTGTGCAGTCTTAACAATGGCAAGTGGCAATGCAGACCATGCTGGTGGCTTTCTGAGGCCCTGCCACTGCTGAAACGGGGAGATCCAACCTCCTCACACTACAGATCTCCTTTCAAAATCCTGAGCATAAACTCTTGCAGTAATTAAAACAGCCCAAGTTGCAAAAGGAACTTCACAGATAAAAGTCAGTAAAATACATGCCTGTGAAGTTTGCTAAGTACTTTGGGTCTGTGTGGATGAGGGTAATGCAGACGTGAGCTGCTGGTGGCATCTCTCATCTCTTCAGCCTACCACTCTCTGGTGACCAGAGCTGGCCAAACTCTTCAGTGAGCAATTTGCTTGATTAATTTAACCCTCTGCTCTTCTCCTTTTTAACCATATCTGAGTTGTCTCTGAAGGTCTATTGATCTCAGTGATTTATGGGTTCATGGTAAAGAAGGCTTTGCTCAGCCCATCGGCTCCCCAGGAACATGTCCCTTCTCTGCTGCCCTTCCATTCTCACACTTCATTTAAAGCGTGCCTCTGGTGATGTTCATCACATGAAACTGCTTTTGATCTCTGATTAATGATCAGAGATGACATTATGAAATCCTGAGCAGAAGGGACAGCACGGGGACCACACAGATCACCTCTCAGCTCCACTGTTTTGTCCACTCTCCTGTTCAAAATGAGGCATTTCCACCCCAGGCACTGAAACGCCTCCTACCTCTCCTACTCCACCCCTGCTCGGGGCCACACCACCCACCCACCAGCACCTCTGCGAGGGACCACAAGCCACTTCACAAACATCTGAAGAAAAGGAGCAGTAAATGGGTACGAATGCAGCGACATCATAAAACCACTCGAAATCCAGGCCAGCGTTCACCCTTCTCCTCCCTCCTGCCATCGCTGAGCTCCCCGTGCTGCAGGTGCCCCCAGTCCCCGCGGGGTGTGCAGACAGGCTCAGCTGGGACTGCCCACCTGGCACATGCTCCGAAGGGCACCCTGGCCCTGGAGCAGCCAAGGTCCTCGGGCTCCTCGTCCTTGCTTTCTGCTCCTCAACAGCAAACTTTGTAACTCCTCCTCTCTACCCGCTCCGCTTGAGGCCGTGTTTAATTGGTGCATTACTGCATGGTTGAACTAATGATGCTGCAATTAAAAACATTTCGGGCATTGCCAGTGAGGCGGATTTGCAAAGCTGATGAAAAAACTTTTGCTGAGGAATGTAATGGAAGAGGTGAAATAAGCAAACAGGCAGAAAGATGAAAATAAAAGCGATGAAAAGTCCTCTGGTCAGGCAAGATGGTCCTGTGGAGAGGGCCACAGTGACCTCCAAAAGGGGCTTACTCCTTCCCCCTGGATCTGGCCTGGGAGAAGAGCCCCTTTAGCTCTCCAAGACCTAGACCATAAACATCTTTTCATCTGACCCAGCTGAAAGGAAAATTACACAAAAATTATCACAAAGGTGGAGATTAGGAGGAACTGTTCTTTTTTTAAACTAAACTTACTATAATAAAAAAAGGCCTTTCTTCAGCCCTTGGTGGGAAGGTTTCCAGAAGCTGTGGTGTCCCTGCAGACCCCTGCCTCCGAGCAGCACCTCTGTGAGGCTGGGTGGCAGCAGAAAGCAGAGACCTGCACAGGGAGCTCGTCTCCTGGGTGCAGAGCAGGGATGCTGGCGCAGGCCCTGCCAGCAGACTCGCTCCCTGGCGGTGTCTGAGCTAATCAGTGCGGTCTGTTAACGGAGCTCATTAGCTAAGACACAGCCCTGCACAGATGCAGCCACGCTGGCGCTGGTGCCGGGGCTGCCCACATCACCGCCAGCCGCCGTGTCCTCGCACGTCCCTTGTCCTGTACGGAGTCCAAACGCCCAAAGGCTGCTGGAACAAGCCCCTGCCAGCCAGAGAGTCCCTCGCTGCCCAGCCCGGGCAGATGAGGCTGGTCCCCTCCCCTGTGTGCAGCAGACCAAGTGCAGTAACTCTCCAGGCCTGCTCTCCACAGGGCTCCTCTCCTCGGCTGTCGCCCCCATGGCACACGCTGCCTGGCGAGTGGCACCTGGAGACCCGGAGCCAGGGAACCAGCCGGGAGCTCGGCGCGTCTCCCTGCCCTGCTCCAGCAGCCCACACGGCCCCGAGGGTGAGCCTGGCAGAGACTGGCACCCTGTGGAAATACCTGCTGCTTACCTTCGTCACCTAAAAGCCTTTGCTTATGCATACAGAGCTGGCATTTTGCTAGATTTAGGGAAGTAGGCAAGACGTATTTGTCTGCGGAGGCTTTGCACCTTCGGCAATTATGTCTGCAGTCTGGAAAACAACAGCAGCAGGGTTGCAGCGGGGAGGGAAAAAAAATTCTATCATGTCAGAATAATGAGATCTGTGATTTCAGCACTTACTGGGTCAGAGACACACACAGTGTGTTATCTGTAATGCTTTCCTCTGACATTCAGGGAAATTGCATTTATGCAGAGGACACGAGGCGCTGAAGCACTGAGCTCTGCCAGCCCTGGCCAGGGGCTGCTCTGCCCGGGCTGCATCTGCCCCACTCCACTGGGCTCCTGGATCCCCACAGGGGTGTGTGGGGAGCATGAGCCCTTGTGCCCTGGCTGCTCTGCACCCTCACTGAGACACAGCCTCCATGTTTCGGTGTTGGTTGGGGTGTGGGGCTCATTCTGTTTTCCCAAGGAACAAGAAATAGGACAAGAAGCAATGGCCTCAAGTAGTGCCAGGGGAGGTTGGGATTGGAGCTGAGGAACAATTTCTTGCCCTTGAGGGTTGTCCAGGGCTGTGCCAGGCTGCCCAGGGCAGTGGTGGAGCCGCCATCCCTGGAGGGGCTCCCACGCCGTGCAGATGTGGTGCAGTAGAGACCTGGCAGTGCTGGGGAATGGTGGGACTCGATGATCCTAAAGGTCTCTTCCAAACAAAATGATTCTATTTCTGCAATGGCAGCCCCAGGGTGGGTCCCAGGAAACCAGGGTCTGTTGCTGCTTTCTTTGCAGGCTTTCGGGCGCTCTGGGAGGAGGACACTGCTCTGCACCTCACTCACAGACGGGTCAATGACACAATCTTTGTCACCCCATTAGGTGTCTTGGATAAGTTTCAGACCTAAACCCTTGGGGCCAGCAGCTCTGCAGCAGCAAGGAGCGACGGATTTCCCCACCATCTCCCAAAGCTTTGGATTTAGCCCTGCTGCAAGCCCTGTGGATCACGACGGGTGCAGAACGAGGAGGCTGAAGGCATCTGGGACGACATCGCCCCAAGGACGGACCCGCCGTCAACCCCAGCTCAGCGGCACACGGCTGAGGAGAGGGGCAATGGGCTGAGGAGCTTGGGGCTGCCTGGCTCAGAAGAGCTCGGGGTGTCAGCAGCTCCCAGCCTGAGTTTCTCAACGAGACAAACCAGCGTTTTCTCACAACCTGGAAAACACTCCGTAGGTATTTTTTGAGTTTTAGAGAAGCAACTTAAAAACAGAGGAATACCTTTGCCTCCCTCTCCCTTTGGAAACTCAGACTGGTGAAACTCAAAACATTTTGTTTTACCCATTAAAATAAAACAAAATTAAAACATCTGTTTTCATCCCAACTGACTTGTTTTCTAGCAGAAATACGGTTTTCAGACAAAAATCTACTTTCTGATAAAAAGCAACCAACCTTCTAAATCAGACATGATGGGACTGGCTGCCACAAGGGAGCCCTGCCCTGGCCGTGCTTGTCGTGCAGCATCAGACCAGAGTTTTCAGACTCCAGGGCTGCTCACATGGCCACCGGCGCTGGCCAAAAAGTCAATCAGAAATCCTTTTCCAAAAAAGAACATCATTTTCTACTAGTGATCTGTGCTTTCAGATGATATGAGGCCTTGGACTAGAAGCTGCAGAATAATTAACAGTGGCACTGGCTCTTTGCTCCTTACTGCTTCTCATTCGCACTTATCATCATCCAGGGGTTTTGTTTCAGCTTTTGCTTTTTGTTTCCCCTCCTCTTTCTTTTTCTCTTTCCAGTGGAGGAAGAAAACCATGTCTAGATTAAAAAGATCTCGTTTTCCAGCTGTTTAAGACAGACTGAAACACAGGCCTGCGCCAATACCCGCGATCAAACCTCCCACTGTGGGAGAGGGAGTTCCAGCCCAAGGCCAGATCCGAATTTTGCCAATAGCTCCTACATTTACAGTTTTCCTTGAGGGCTTTCATTACAGGCCACAGAGCTTTTCCAGTAGGATCTGGAGTTTGTCTTGGACCTGATCTGCAAAAGCGTGGGGCTGCCTTCACAGGCTGACGTTTCTGGACAGATCCTGCAAGAAGTGCCGAGAAAGGAGGAAGAGGAAGAGGAGGAGGAGGAAGAAGAGGAGGAGGAGATGGCCGCAATGCTGGGGCTCCTGCTCAAACCCCTTCTCCCAGGGCCCTCCTGGATGGGAGAACTGGACAAACCACTCTGAAGTGAACCTGTGGAAAAGGCTCAGCTGGGAAACCCCAGCTCAGCCCAGGGCTACAATGGCTGTTTTATTTTCACAGTGGAAGTCGCAAGCCCTTGTTGTCTAGAGAGGATTCACGAAAAACCCCCAATGATCCAGCAAACACCCCTAAATGGCAAAAAGAACATTTCATTTCATTGAAAATACCTCAAACAAACAAAGATGACTTTCTCTGGTGTGATGCTGCCTGCCTGGCACCCCCGGACAGGTAGAACCTGCCCCAACCTCCCCGATTTCAAGGGTTTTTCTCTACCCATGGAAGTGCTGGGCAGGGTGTCTGTGTCTGAGGCCCCCCGGGTCCGTTTGGTGGCCGTTGGAGGCTGGACAGCCTGTGGTTTCTCCCCGTGACCAGGAGCAGGTCCCTGCAGCTGCTCTTTACGATGATGGAATCGACCAGGAGCGGTATAAAACGCCCTCGCTCGTCCGGCTGCTGATCTTTTGGGCAATTATTTGGAAGTAATGAAAGTGAATGCATGACATTTAAAAAAGAAACTCCGCTGCCAGCAGGAAAGCTGCCACATTCCTCCTGCACCTCGGAGAATACGCTTAGCTTGAAATAATGTTCATTTTAGCAGAGTTGTAAATTACAAGTGTGTTAGGGTCTTGTGGGATTTATTACCATTTGGAAAGAGGTTATAGGCCTTGCGCTGTTGCTGCTGCATCTGGTGCATGCTACAGAGCAACCACAGAGCAAAATTTGGAGGCAAAAGAAAGCACCTTTTATAGCTCATCTCTGGTGGCTTGTATTGCTAACGTTACACACGCACACACACACACACACAGACTTCGGCAGTAAAGAGGAAGGATTTCAAAATCCCTTTTCCCAGTCGCTGGCTGTAATTGATCCAGTGTTATTACCAGGCAAGGAGGAACCTCGCCGGGCTCTGCCGCGCGGGCTCGGCCATGGGGAGCAGCACGAGCAGTGCCCGGGTGCAGGGCTGCACCCCCCGGGGACAGAGCTTTAATTTTCTCAGGTTTATGTTCCTTTTTTTTTTTCATTGCAGGTGTTTCATAAAAATGCAGCCATGGACCTGGCAGGAAGCAATAAGCTTCAGCTTCCTCTGCGTGAACCAAAGGGATTTCTTCCTCCCTTCTGGCAAGGATGGAGTTGTGCTAATGTAAGATTAATGCTCCTCGATCCTGACCCGCTGTCTTCAGTCAGTAAATGCTGAAGGGTCACCTTTGGTCCGTGCCATTAATTAATCTCAGTCTTTATTTGATCCATTCCTTTCGGTCAGAATTTCTGCACTAACGCTGTTTTGATTCCTTTTGCTCCCTCCCTTTTACAGGGTGCTCCCCATCAGAGCTGTTCAGCGAGTCCCTGTGACAGCCCTGAGGAGGCAGAACTCTGCCCCTGGTTCCAGCTGCACACCCTCTGAAGGGTGCCGGGAACAAGTGAGTACCAGGAACACAACCACAGGTCCCCAGGGACGGCCAGGAGAAAGAGGCTGGGGAGAGAGGAGGCTTTTAAGCCCACATCAGAAAATAACAGACAAGGAAATGAATGTCATCGTGGCTGAATACGTAAATTCCTTGCAAGTTGCTGTGCCAGCTAATATAAGAGAGATTGATTTTTCAACTTTTACCAAACTGGTTCTTCCCCTAAGAGGTGGGCTGTGAGCTGAGCAGCGCTCGCTGTGGGGCTCTGGAACAAAGTGAGTTTAAGGCAGGTGGGAGCTGTGGGGACGGGGCCAGGATGGACTCTGGGGGCCTAGGGAGGAGCACTGTGGTGCTTCACCTCTGCAGCGTGTTAGGCAGCAGCAAGCCCATCCTGGAAGAGCAAACCAGAGGGTGGGGGCCTGCGTTGGTGTGGTGGCCACAGGGCTGCAGGATGCCACAGGGCCACTGCCACGGCTCACACCACAGCCACCAGGAGACACGAGCACCCCTGGGCTGCGGGGTCAGCCACGATGTGGCGGGTGGCTTGGCACCCACAGAGCATCGATCTCCGGGGAGCTTCAGCTCACCAACAGCTTCCCAGTCCAGGGATGGGATTTGCTTAGATCACGAGCTCTCCTCCCCATCCGTTTATCTCTCTGAATCCCATTAATCATGTTCTGTGCCTGGACAGTTTATAACACCACATCCATCCTCTAAGAGCTGTTATCGTACACCCTGAAGATCTGTCAGATAAATAGCCAGGTCAGCTGCAGCTGTTCCAATATCCTGAAGAAATCAGATTTATCATTTTAGATTAAAAAAAACCACACAAGCACACGCAGCAGAGAAGCCCCCCCGACCCACCGGCAGGCTGGCTGGGAAGCTGTGTTTCTTGGCCCTCTGCAAGTCCTGCTGCTGCTGCCTTCCATCTGCAGCCCTGTGATAAATGGCTGCAGGGTGCCAGGTACAGTTCAATGTTGAAAAATCCCAATATGTGACTTAGGCATCTCATCGCAAGTCATTAATCTAACAGGAGACCGGTGCCAGGACAAGGCTCTCACTCACTCCATCGTCATCTGGACCTGCTCACACAGCCGCTGCCAGAGGGGAAGGAGGGAAGGGAAGGCCCCTGCCATTTTCCACTCACATGGAAAGTGCTCTCCAGGCCGTTAACCCTCTCTGCAGCCCAGAACCCTGCCCTGAAGCCCCAGGCAGCTCACACAGGGCTTTGCCACCCCAGGGGAGGCTCCAGAACCAGCTCTAGAGCGATGGGCAATGCTCAGCCTCTGCCCTAAAGCTCCTCAGACACCATTAACCCTTTCATCCGCACAGAAAGGCCAACTTCATGGCACATGGAAGGCTGCCTCAGCTCCAGGGCCTCTTCTTGGAGCAGCAACTTCCCCTTGCCTTGCACCCGCAGGAGGACAAAACTCCTGCTTGGTGCCTGTGACCTGGGGCCACTTGGCAGGGTAGGGAAGGGAGCCATGGAGCCTGCCCCTCAGCTGGCTTTTGGCCAGTGCTGGGTGGTGCAGGAGGTCCCAGAGGCGAACTGCAGAGGAGCATGGAGGGGTTCCTGGAACCAGGCATGCAATCCTCAAACTGTCACAAAACCAGACCTTCCTGCATAGTCACTGTTCTGTACTGCATGGTTTTAACTAAGACACATGAAGAAGCTCTCAACATACCCCTGGAGACTTCAGGCTTCCCTGGTAGATCCTGCTCCTGGGAGAAATCCTCGCCCAACCAACTCTTCACAGGCCTGTGCCACTCCTGCCCTCACTTGCTACTTAATGTGCCTGCTGTAACACCCCGACACAGATCCTTGCACGAATAAACCAGCACGGCCCAGGGAGTGCTCCAAGCACATCCCCGAAACGCAGAGCTCAGCCCACCAGCCCCGCACGGGCCGCGGGGATGCCCTCGAGTCAGGCAGGACACATCTCCCAGCTACAAAGCCAGTGCTGCCAACGCCTCTGCCCCACCCTGCACATCCCACAGGGCACTGCCAGTCCTGGGCCCTCCTGCATCCCCCCCTGTGCCCACCGGCCCGTTTCCTCTGCTGCTATTCCAGGTCCCTGGACACCTCACCGGTGGTGGCAGGAGCTGAGGCAGAGGCTCTGGCACCGGGTCCCCCTCCGTGTGGTGGCCCAAGGTCCCCGGGACTGGCCGTGCTCTGGCTCCCTGGTGGTGAAGCCGAGCGTCCTGCCAAGGTGCCTCTGCTCCCCTCCGCACCAGCCACAGCCCGAGCCGCGTGCCTGCTGCCAAATTGAGTTGTAGCCGTGAATTATTTAGAAGCATCAGTGGAATATTGTTGTATCAGTAACGCAGACTATCAGTTTGTGGCCTTGGGGCTGCCTCAGTTACACACTCCATCACTATTTTCTCTCATGAATAATGTAGGAGTGGAATTACTCTGCATGTAGAGAATTCATACCCTGAGAAAACAAGGTTGCTCCAAAATTAATTTTCCGTACTAAAAGAGCGACAGAAAATCAATTAATCGCATATTATTCTATACGGAGACAGAGTAAGGGAAACAGCGAAAATGGCTGTAGCTATACATCAGCAAATGCTGTATTGGCAGAGTGCTTTGCAGGGATGTGAGTTACAGCCAGCTACAAAGGAGGTAAATATATTCCACCCGAGAGAGCCCTCGACCATCAGACTCTGGAGCTCCCGTCCCAGCCAGCCGGGTGCTCTCTCTCGCAGCCGCTTCCCGAGGACGCTCAGCTCCCTCGGCTTCACTCGCAGCTGCTTCCTTTGTCCTGCCACTAGCGGGCTCAGGCTCTCGCCGTGGCAGCACCCAGCCAGGAGCTGGTTCTGCAGAGGTGCCAGCCCTGGCTGCCCCGTGGGAGGCAGCGCCCGGGCTGGGTGCAGGCACCTCCTGCACCCCGTCCTGCTGCACTCACCCGCATGAACGGTCACTGCTCCAGCAGCACGGGGTGATGGCGAGTGGGAGTTTAGAAACCTCAAGTCCCTGCTCCTAAATCAGAGCTGGAAACGAGGGTAGGGTGCTGCTGTGGCTGCCTTGGGGCGTGCAGGGGGTCCTGAGTGTCACCCAGCACAGGAGGTGGGGAGCTTCCATGGTCAAAGCCACCAGCTTGGAAGCTCAGCTCTGTCCTGCTTCTAGCGACACTTCACCACACTGCTCTTGTCAGCGTTGCTTCACTTTTATCTGTTTAACACAAACAGTAACCAGCCATTTTAGAAAGGAGCTGAGAGACTTAATTAATATTTAAAATTGCTTTGAGTCTTGCTGCAGAGCAAAGCATCATCACTCAGAGTATGTCTCAAAAGGAGTCAGTGCTGTACAACTGATGCAGAACCAGGCACAGTCAGTGTGGGACCGTCCCGGGCAGCTGCCAGGAGGCAGAGAAGCCTCGTTCAGCCCTCCTGCCAGCACAGCCAGGGCTGGGCACTGCACCCCCACTGCCCAGCACCCAGGGACACCCCGGGGTCCGCTCCCACCCGGCCAGTGGAAGTTGCTTGGTTGTGTTTGCCTTATTTCCTCTTTCAGCATTTACAAAAGACCCCACAAGCCCATGGCCACAGGTGAGCTGTAGAAACACCTACGGAAAGGCTGTGACAGTACTGTGACCTGTATCTATCCCACTGCTTAGTTAGGTTTGATTAATAAGATCCATTGGTTTAACAAATGGTATAATAATTAAGGGATGAGAAATTATATCTCAGAAAAGCTGGTCAAACATCAATAGCATCTTCAGAAATAAAACTCAGAAATAAACTAATCTATAATGAAGACTGGCTACTCTTACTGCAGCTAATTATTTTCCCCCAAGCACTCAATTCTTCTGAAGTCTTTAAGGGTCACCACACAGTGAAGATAATTTTTCCAGCAGGGAAAAGAGTCTTTCAAAGTGTTCACAACAACAACAACAACTGCAATGGCATTTACAAGTTGCAGTCTTGGGGTTTATTACAGGATTATTAACCGGTATGGTTTCTAGATTGAATTTACAGGGATTTTTATTTTTCTTAGCACCACTAACTGGAAAAGTTGAAGAAACCATCCTCTGTACCTCTACCAACACATCCTTTCCCAACTCTAGATGTGGCTAAAAATCCATCACAGAAACCAGAGGCCATCAGAAAGTAAGAGAAGCTGCTGGGTGAGACCTATCAGATCTGACACAGGAATCACTTCTTCTTTCACTAAAAGGGAGGGCAGCATTTCTCTTCATTGCTCCAAATCCAAAGCCTCAACGAGGATGAAAATAAGCCAGTGCATTTTGTGTTTCAGCCCAGCAACCAGACGCTTTGGCCTAGGAATCCTCTAGAAGCCACATCTCTGCTCCTCAAGGCAGTGTCCTTTCTTCCCACCTGCAGGGACTGAAGGTGGCTTTCAGCTTTGAAGCCCAGGGCCGGGAGTGCCGGTGTGGGCATGGATGTGCCCGTGGAGTTCAGCCCGTGCCCGCGCGGGCAGGGAGGGGGCTGCACAGCCCGAGTCACCGAGAGCAGTGATGCCAAGCACTCACCCTCTTCTCAGGCTCCTGAGCCCACGGCCCTGCCGTGCCCTGCAGGAGCCAGTTACCTGCTGCTCTGCCAGGCAAAGCGCTGCCCTGCGCGCGGCCAGGCGGGCACAGCGGCTCCGCGGGTATGGAAGTGTTTAAGAAGTGTCTGCGAGTCCCCCAGCCGGAGCAGACATGAAAGGGAAGATGCTGTGTGTGATTTATTGCGTGCTGAGCAATTTGACAGTCATACTGTTTGAAACCGCTGTCCTCTGGCTTCAGCCCGGCGAGGGGATGGCTCAGATTAATGGTGCGGGGGAGGAGAAGATTTATGGCGGTACAAATGCAGCCGCTCCTCGGCCGCAGATGCCTGCTCCCCTCCCAGCCCCCCGCCAGATGTGGAGCAGGGGAAGAGCTGCTCCAGAGGGTGCACTTG
Organism: Merops nubicus; assembly: GCF_000691845.1. Classification (NCBI taxonomy): domain Eukaryota; kingdom Metazoa; phylum Chordata; class Aves; order Coraciiformes; family Meropidae; genus Merops; species Merops nubicus. Next base: position 3,255 of record NW_008626981.1, on the reverse strand, counting down.
GATCCCAAGCCCTCTACTCCGCAGATGTTTACTGACTTATAAATTCAGTCTTTCAAGAAGTTCATTACAGCGCAGATCTGCAGCGGTTGTCCTGCCCTCCCCAGCTTGGCCATGCCCTGCAGCTGCCCCCAGGGCAGCAAAAAGGGCGCTGGTGGAGGGCACACCAGCTCTGGTGGAGGGCACGCTGGCTCTGGTGGAGGGCATGCCCTCTCTCATGGCCGAGCTTCTCCACGAGCCCTACAGATCATACCAACGTTGCTGACCTGCTTTCCTGCCCCTGGTTTCCTGCGAGTCAACCTTCCCTCCCTGTGAGCCACTGGGGATGGGGGCGAGGGGGCACAACCTGCAAGGCTGGCCAGTTCTGCTCCCTCTGCCCACCCCTCTTCCCCCAAACTGGGTAGTGGCTTAAAACCATGGGAAACAAAGAGAAGTGTCTTTCTGCTGTTGCTTTCTTTGGCTTTTGGGACTCATAATTTCCCTTCGAGCGTGAAGGATGGAAACTTCCTCACACACAGAGAAAAGAGGTCAGATTCTTCTGCAAGAGCAGGACTCTGGAAGCTGGGAATTTAATGACGACAATTTTCTTGAAATTTGTTTTGTAAGAACTGGCTTCCCTGCGTCCAGCAGCGACTCACCACCCAACTGGAGCTGCAGCCCCATTAGTCCCTGGAGCTCCACACCTTCATCCAACAGTGGCCTTTGCTGGAGACCCAACGTACCACTTTGTCACTGTTCCTCAGGTATTGATATAGACACTTCAAACACTGGATTATTCTGTCCACCCCCTTTAGACTAAATCTGCCTTGGAAAACAAATGACCCTATTGGGCTCAAAATGCTCCCGCAGCTGACTCCATAATGAGCTGTTTATTATAGTTCCCATAAGTGAAATCCATTAAGTCTGACAGAAATGCAGCTAAAGTTTACACTCAGCATCCGTTTTGAGGGGAGTTCAGGGTCTGAATTAAATTTGCCCCTTCCCTCCTCCACCCCAGCAAAGCTGTACACGATACTTAAATGAATTTTCCATCATTACTTTCCAGAAGAATAAGGCTGAACTTTACCAGGCCCTGGATGACTTGGCAAGTTGTCCAACTTGTCTGCTATGAGTCTAAATTTTCTCCCTTCTAGTGTCAGTTTTCAGTCTTGAAAACTTGAAAGGAAGAAAGGTGGTTTAGGGATGACATTGTTCTTTAAGTCTTAGGCACAAGCAGTTCGAGTTTTTCTTGCGTCCTTTCAAGATTAATATTGGTGCAATAGCATTACTATTATAGCTGGCTGAAAAACGGAGTTTCCATTGTATGAGAAGTTCTGAGGTTTCAAATAGGAATAATTGTCCCAAATCTAGACAGAAAGCCAATGTCTGTTACTACATTAGAACCAAAACAATTAATCCCTTTCTTGTGTATCAGTTACAATATGACCTTAATACAGAGTGGTAAAGTCAAAATGAAAGATTTGGGGATTTTTAAAGCAAAACATTTTCATAGTTTTCAAGAATAACAAAACCTACGTGTTAGCGTGGAACATTTTTATGCCATTGAATCATCAGTTTTCAGCAGAAGAGCATTCCAGGCACATCCTTTTAATCAGGTTTCATTATTGCTTGTAAGCATCATCTAACAAGGCACGGAGCTGTTGGTGTTTTCCAACTCTCTTGACAGCAGTGAGGAAACAGGAATTGTGTGGAACAGAAAAAGGTGTGAATAGGGGTAGAAGAGAACAGACAGGGGAAAACAGGCAATAGAGACACAAGATAAAAATCCTGAATCAACAGAAAATTGTCCTGGCCTGTAGCAGTGCCAAGGGGAGGGCTCGTCCCCACGAGCCACTGCGTCAGCGGTACCCTGGTCTTTGGGAGGGCTCCCAGAGAGCCCCTGACCGCCCCAGAATCTGCAGGAGAAGCAGCTGCAGCTTCCTGTCCCCTCTGCAGAAAAGGTCTGGGCACGGTGAGAGCCTCACCTCGTCTCCCCCAGGAAAAGGAGATGAGTGAGGCTTTTACTCCCTGAAGGGCTCTGCAGCCTGGAAATGGCAGTGATTATACAAACTCTGCCGGGAGTGGCTGGCTGACCTTGGGAAAAGCACTTCATACCTCTGCAGATTGTAATCAGGTAATATCTGTGAAGTGCTCTGAAGTCTTTGGACAGAGAATGTTGTAAGATGATCCCAAAGGCAATAAAAAAGGGAGAAATGCTGTCCAGCCATACCCAGAACTGTATCCTTGAAATTACATTTCCTTCCTCCCCTCTCCTCCTCCTCCAGACGTGGCACCTATTTGTCAAGTCTGGACAGATCATCCAGAGGTGTGTGTGTCCAGTTTATCACCAGGACTGTCTGTACCACACGAGCACTAGGTAGTATATGGACTTTGATTAACGTAGATAGATCCAAAGGATGTTTGTTGCTCATATTTTGTGAATCTAGCAAGAGAAGCCTCATTTCTACACAGTTGTGTGTGGCAGTGTGTGAGCAGGCGAGACTGTCTGCGTTAGCATGTAAATGCAGCTAAAGTGAGACAAATACCGGTGGCTTTGGCAAGCTGGATACCTCTGGAATCATTAATGTAAACTGTTTAGAAAAGGAAACATTTCTGTTTAAATGTAAGGAAAAGGCGGCTGTGGAAGGTAAACATCCTCCCGGAGAAGTAATCACTTTAGGAACTCATGCTGCTCCTCCAGGTGCTGGGAAAGGTGGACCTGGGAGACCAGGAGCTGGCACTCAGGGGCACTGGCGAGCAACCCCTCCTCTGGGTAAGCTGTGGCACATGTGGGACGACACGTGTGGTGTGGGGTAATTCCTGGACAGATGGGCCCTAAGAGCAGTGATCCCTGCAGAAGGATGTGAGCACAACTGCCCCGAGGTCTACAAGCTTACTGAAAATGGATTCCTCAGTTTAAACCCTTGTTTCAGATGGGGCTAGGTCACTCAGGACTGCAAACCCATCAAGGGTTGGGCCGCCTCTTTGGTATGTGTTTCTACAACCCCTGCTGCCAGGGACTTGCCAACACCAAGTACAGAAACATGACAACAATATTAAGGAAGCTTCGGAAGTCTTAATTAAGTAGTGACCCAAATTTCTCTTTTGGCCTGGAAGAGTTTAAAGTAGAATAAGGCCTACTCTGTGAGACCAGTTACCTCTTCAAAACCACTTGGCTCCAGAACATGTTTTTGCGGGGGACAAGGCCCCAGCAGGATGGCAGAGCCCTGGGAGAGCCCTGGGAGGCCCCGGCTCCGCACGCGAGCGCTCCGCACGCAC
>NW_008626980.1:0-6866 GCF_000691845.1 Merops nubicus | reverse complement strand
TTACCGGCGCCGCGGCCCTGGGAGCCACTCACAGGGGCTGCTTCAAATGTGCCCCTTCATACACGGCTTATAAAAGCCGATTCCCATCTGCAAGCAGCTCCTCAGAAGCTAAATGACCTGTTATCATCGGAGTTTACCACTTGCCTTCAGGGTAAAGCAACGGTAACCTCCTAACAATAAACTTACCCCAGGGGGTGGAAATGAGATTCCAGGAGGCTGCTGATGTCTTCCTTGGATTGTCCTAAATGTAACATTTTGCATAGTCCTGGTGGCTTCCTGGTCATTAAAACACCACAGAATTATTTGGCGGAGGTCAAAGATGAGGGGTCCCATGCTTGAAGGGGGAGAGATACACATACTGGATTTGGGATAGTGGGGAACAGCAATCTCACTCCTTCAAGCAAACGCTTATGACCTAAACCACCCTTTCTAACTCAATTCACCTAAGCCAGTGAGGACCTGGGCCTCTTTCTCACTAGTACAAACCCGATGGGGTTGTTTGGGCTCCGGAATGGTTGGCAGGCTATTGATTTCCCAGGGATACTGACTGAGTGCAACTCAGCAGATGCGAACAGGCAGAGCTGGCTGAGATTGTTTTCCTCCAGAAAGTAACCTTGCAAGACGCTGAGGTTATTGACTTTGGAGTGGAGAAGGAGGTGTCTGATAATCAGCTCACTCTCTATCTCCCTTAGATTTATAGATCAGGGCCTCCCTGTCACTCCTGAAAATATAATCAGGCTGGCAATAAACCTGGAGGGGCAAATGAAACAGCAAGTGTGTTTTCTCAGAGTTAACGCAGTGACCTTTGAGTTACATACTTAAACGAGCCGTGATGAGACCAGGCAAGCCCGTCGCTGGTCTGTTGGGTTGCCCTGTCCTGGTGAAGCTGCCCACGGAGGTGCCATAGTTGTCCTGGCACATGCAGGGCTGGCAGCGCTGCCGTCCCACACCTGCAGCACTTGATCTGGGTCTGAAACAAACTGCTGCCACATGGCACAGGGCCGGTTTTGAGGTATGCCGTTTGGGAGGGGGGGAGATATCTGCCTCACTTTGTTTCACCAGATGGGAAAACTGCACCAGAGGGACTGCTTTTTGCTTTTTTTTTTTTTTCTTTTTTTTTCTTTTTTTTTTTTCCCTTGCTTTTTTTTTTTTTTTGGACAGAAACATTTCCTGTCTTCTTTGCAAAAATGTATTTTATGATCACTCTGCTGTGCTCTCTGGACATGGTGCAGAGTAATACAACACCTTCAATCTGTGGAGCAGATACGTCTTGATTTCTTTATCTCAAGAACATGCCTTTTATGCCTTTTGTCTCTCTTCAACCTGTTCTTGCTCTTCAGTGAAAACTCACCTTTTTACAGGCTGTCAAAGGTAACACTAACAGCTGGGCATTCCTTCAGAAAAAAAAAAAGCACCATATTTACTTAAAAATCACTTAGTATTTATGGCTCCTTGTTTTTTTATTAGCCTTTTAACAATGTCTCTCACTTTGACACTAATCCAGAGGGAAGAGCTCTCTCCTGTGCCTGTAGCAGATATATCCAAACAGAGAAGGGGAAAAGAGTTGCTTAATCACTTCTACTGTTTCTGATATTTGAGGTCATTTTAGAATAAGTAAAAGAACCCACTTCAGTGTGCCATTCACTAAAAAAAATAGTTTCCAGATTCCTTGGTTTAGCTGTTAATAAGCAGGATTCAAACACACAGTGCAAAAGGCTGCAAATGAAACTCATCTTCTGCAGAGGAGACACTGTTTCCTAAGGGACCCGTGTTTAATGAGGAAGAACATGATCAGGAGATGGAATTTGGCCCTTTGACACAAAGATGGACCAGGCTTCCCAGCTCTCCTGTATTTTCAATCCTAAACTCATCTGAGTAGCCCCAGCCTGCCCACCGTCTGGCAGACGAAAGGAGGATAAGTGCAACTGAGTGGTATCCATCTTAAATGGCGCAAGTGGTTACTTTGGCCAAATGCTTGGCAGACTGGGAGGAATTTCAGAGAGGCCCAAGGCAGCCATGAGAATGGGCAACAGCTTGGCAAATGTTAAACAGCAGACACAAGATTTGAAAAACACATTCACTGATTTGCCTCTCAATTTTCTGTAGTGACTCAGGATGGAAATCTGGACCTCACTGTGGATAACAGTGAAAACCTCTGGTCAAAGGGCAGCAACAGTAAAGGAAGCTAATTAAATATTGGACAGCAAAGGAAAGAGGAGGCAGGCGTGGGAGAAAGATTTACATAAGCTTTGTCATCATGTAGATCAGCGGGAAGCCCCTGCCACAAATAAGATCTCATAAAGAAAAGAGCAGAAATAAAGTGGCTGAGGGAAAAGCACCACACATTGTCAGTGATGTCATAGACAATACAATGAGATTGGAAAAGACTATGGCTGCTTTGAGGAGTATGGGATAATCAGAGGGTTAAGATGAAGAACACAGATGTGTAAAATATGGTAGGTGTACTATAAGGTAGATAGGAACTTACTTGGCCACCCTCATGACTTGTATGAGTAATACATAAACAAGACAAGAGGAAATGGAAAAGAGATCTTAGGAATTTTCTGTACAAGGCACAGCTAACTTGTGGAACACGCTGTCATCAGATGTCATTAAAAGCAAGATCTTGATGGAATTTAAAGAAAAAAAAATATGGGTAACAAGAGTTATATTCCTAATGAAGATAATACTTTTTTATTATCACATTCAGAAGCAGTGCAAAACTTCATCTCTAAGTAACAGAATGTAGGAAGAAACATGATTAATCTAGAAACGCATTTTTTGGGCAGGTTTTGCAGCTTCTTCTGAAGTAGCCACTAGAAGACATAATTTGACGTTGAATACTGGGTACACCTTGGTCTGAGCAAGCGTGACCATGCCCATTTTTTCACATCTCCCCTGGAGCAGCTTTCTTTTCTTGGCAGCTTTTAGCTCTGCTTGATAGTACCAAGTCTAGAACTGAATTCATAGAACAGAAATACCAAAAACATAAAGCAGAACAAATCAGGTTATGTTCCTTCCTTTTCTGTATGTTCTTATGGCACCTATGTGAATTAGGAAGTCTCACTGACTGACAGAAAAATATTAGGTCTCCAGATTTTTGAAGATGGGATTTGGGAGTTTTTGAAAACATTACCTATTGTATAAATACTAATGTGTAACGTATGAACTGTTTCCTCCTCGACCTATTCAAAATAAGAATTGTGACTGTTTGTCTGTTTTTTCACATGTGGCAGAGTCAGTTTGATTTTCCTTTCCAATTCAAGTAATTGCTACAGGAAATCTTTATACTTATGTTCTAATTTTAGATTTGTTTTTAATGGAACTAGAAAAGAGTATAAGCATGCAATGTAAAATTTCTTTAAAACTACAAAGAGAAAAGTTCCACTTTTATTTTTGTTCCTCAGCTTTTAATAAGAATAACTTTAATTTAACACATCTGGGCAGCTTGCAGACTATCTGACAGTGCCTGCGTATCTGGTGTTCTAAGTACCCTGGACAAATAAAGTGACATAAATTAAAAAAACAAACAAAAATCTCAAATTAAATAAACCAAAGAACAAGCAGTGACACTCATCAACCACCCTTACAGACCTGCAACACTACTTCTCTGCCCTTCCAAAGACCCATCTATTATAGACAAGGGAAAAAGAGTAGGGGAGTTGTACCCTGAAACAAAATACCTTCAGTAAATTCAAGCTATTTGAAGGTTAGAGGGAAAAGAGCAGTAAATTCCCAGGACTCTAATTCAGTAATTTCTCCCTCAGTACAGCATGAGCTTCAATTCCAATAACTCTGCTAACTGAAATTCCAAAGGCAAGGAAATTTCTTAACTAAACTAGACTCCTTCCCACTTCAGTTTGAGCACTTTCCATGTGGGAAGCAACTTCCACCTGGAAGCAACGACACCTACAGCTGCTGGGACACTGTGGAGTGCTTTACCAAGGAATATTATTTCCCTTGTACAGAAAAAGTAAGGCACAACGTCCTGCCCAAGGTTATAGGAAGTCTGTCTAGTTAAGGAGCAGAAAGCTCTTCTCTAGTTCCCCGAGGAAGATGCCTTCCCACACTGTATGTAATCCTGCCGGCCCACCTCACACAGCACTAGGCTTTTGTCACATTTTGTCCATATCAGCTGTCTTTATGCCCGAAGGACAAGAGAGGGTGTAGACTGCCCCAAAGCACTTTTCTGTCAGCTCTTTTCATCAGAACAGGATGCCATTTAGACTCATGCATACCATTATCATAAATAACCTCAGAACTACTTAAATCACAAACAGAGTTTGCAAGCGTTTGGAAACAAAGGTACGTGCCAGGTATACATTTTAATTTACCCTTCCTTCTCGTTTTTCCACTTCTAAACGTCAGTAAATCAGAATTTTGTGAAAACTACATCAAGGGACAGCTCTGAGTTCGCTCGTCGCTCCTGTAACTGCTAAGCACCCTGGCATGCGTTCTCTGTGCACCTCGACATGCATACCCAGGCTTCGTTACCTCGGATTATTACACTATTGATCATTAAAATATTTTTCTGCCAGGTAGCACTCCTCCCTGTAATTCTTATTTAAAAATGCGTGCCACTCATTTGAGACGATTTTTTTCTGTCAAAAAAGCCAACAAAGTCCCCCAATTTACTTCTAACGTCATGCACGCTTGATGGGATACTTAACTTGATATTCCTTTAATTTCTAGCCTTTTGTAAGTAGAACTGATGGTCTTTTGATGGCAAATATGGAAATTAAACTGTCCCGTGATGAAAGTGTGATAACAAATAAATAGGTTCCTGCCTCTTTTTAAACTAAAAATGTAAAGTTCCTTCCTCTCACTTTCTCCATTTTCCACCCTTTCCTTTTGTTTTCCGAGCATCTGAAGGTGATAGAGCTTGATAAAAATGCTGCGAGGGCTGGGGCAGGGGGTGGGGAGTGGAGGAGGCAAGAGAAGATAACATTATTCCAGGCCCTTGCTCTGTTTTGTTAGGCCAGATTTAATCTTCGGGCAGCACCATGAGACAGGCCTGAGTGGCTGCCTGATCGTCTCTTCACTCTCTCTTTTATCTGGATTACTCTTTTCAGGGATGATATCTCGCTGTTCTTATTTGGTAAATTAAGCCATTGTTTCCCTGCATTTTAATTACTGTAAAATGTTTTCTTTCATAACTTCAGGCCATTGTTCCTGGGTAGTGAGCATGCCCTCACTAGAGAGGGAATCCAAGGAGACAACTATGTAACTGGGGATGGATTCTGCCCTATTTTGTCAGTTAGGAGTAGATTGTTGTCCAGTGCTCTTGATTTCATTGGGGTTTATAGCAGAAAATACATGGATGAAAGGGGTCAAATTCAGCCCTGTAATTGAGGGTAAAATTAAGGAAAAATAATGAATATTTTGGAATACGGAACAGTTTCTAACAGCAATTTAATTTTCAAGTTAGCAAATACTCAGACTAACAGGCCATGCACTGGGTAGCTTTTGAGAGAAATTTGTTCACAGTCTGATTTATCAATGCGTCTCCTTGCCTCAAGATAAACACTAAAAAAAGAAGAAACACAAACACAATTGTCACGGTCATTTTTGTCCCATTTAACAGCAAGTTTCAAAGCTAACAGTTGTAGTTCAGAAACAGAAACCTCAGGACAGACTATTCAAATGTGTGGTGCTGGGACTGAGTTTGCCGTCACTGGAATGTATATTCTGGGTGGTAATCTTTTATCTATCTGTGCTTTGAAAATAAAACCCCCAAAACAAAACCCACTGTAATTATATTTTGCCTGTTCGTGCTGAGTAAAACACTGCAGACACTTGAGGAAAGCAGGCTGAGGTGCAGAGGAACCAAGGGTGAGCATATGCTAGTGCTTCACAGCATGCATAGCCTGATGATTGGCAGCAGCATCAGCAGAGCTTCAAGGAAACTCGCAGATTGCTGCTGTGCTCCTGGCGACGACTTGAGTGAAGTTGGTTGCAGGCCAGCTCCTTCAAGACGATGAACCTGTGTTGGGCCATGGTTGATGACTGTTGAGAGAAGGCCAGAGTGGAAGAGCTTACCTAAAAGCATTAACAAGGACATAATGCCAGCTGACTCATTCAGCATAACATTGTCTCTACACAGAGCATGTGAAGCTGTAAAGTAGGTGCTGCTGTGTCTTCTGGGAACTGTTGGGAGCCACCAGCTCTCTTACTTGGTTAATGGCCACCTACCCATGAGCACCATGCAGGTGATGGGCATTTCAAAGGAGGCACATGGTGAGCCTCTCTGGAGAAGGCTGCTGCTCTTTTCTGTCTCTCTTCTCTTCAATTTGAATGGTACCAACATTTAGACCAGAGACGCTCATGGAAAATCCTGTTCTTCATACAGGAAGGCCATGTCCATGAAAGTGGGGTGCCTACAGTAAAAGAGGGGAAGCAGACAGGAGTCATAACTCCCTTTTCCTACTTAATTGCTCTTTCAAAATGAAGCAGGGAGGCAACAGCATTTGACACACTTGTACTAAGCATGCCTACCACCTTGGAAGTGTTTATTTTGAGCTCAAAAAACCACAATGCTGGGTTAGATCCATCCCTGGCAGAAACATAGAATGCTGGACTTGCTCTCGGTGAGGTATTGAGCAGTCCGTGCGTGGTGTGGGTGCAGAGCATTTTGGCGGGACATGGGGAAAGGCTCCATGGAGGCACCACCATATCCCCACATTGGACACTGGAGATTGCCTGAGGCGACCTGACTGCAAGGCATCATGCTGCTGGCTCTCCAGTGGGATTTTCACCAACCCCTTAAGATAAAGTGACTAGAGGGATCAAGCAGGTTGAGAGGAGGCGGGACATAGGTAAGATTAGTCCCACCAGAAGCTGGGGAAAGTGTCCCTCCCTGGAGCTCT
>NW_008626979.1:4591-35690 GCF_000691845.1 Merops nubicus | reverse complement strand
GCTTCCCGCGGGAGCCGCGGAGCCGTGCCCGTCCAGCCTCGGCGCGGCCCGGGTGAGCTGGAAAACCGTGAGCATCTCCACTTGGCGTTAGCGGAGGGATGTAACGCTCCGTTTTGGCCTTCTCCCTCCTGTTCCTTCAGGTTTTCTTTCAAGTGTGGGTAATAATTGCAGTTCGTGACACTTAATTTTAATCTGCCCGGTCGTTAGGACAGTCTGTCACAGGTTTCTGGAGAACTTTGTGATATGAGAGCTATGTCACTCTTGGTTAAGGTTGATACTTTCCGGGTAAGGGTGTAGCTGATGGTCTCAGCTGGTTGAGTGGGAAGAGTTGGGGATAGCTCACTAATTCTACAAGTTGCTATCTTTTTTTCTTCCGTGTTTAGCTTGGCTTTGTTAAGGCAATCGGTTTACATTATCCTTAAGACCCTTCAGATTGAAGATATGAAGAAACTTAAGGTGGAACTCGGAAGTTCATATGATTTGTCACATATATGCAATAAAATGTTTCATCATCGTCAGGTAGTTCTAAAAGGTCTGAAATGAATGTTGCAATCCATAACAACCTGATCTTATTTTTAAGCTTCTGTTTCAGCAGATTGTACTGAAATTTCATTAATTCTTGCAATTTTTTTTTTTTGGTAGTTGTCAGCTTTGCCATCTCCAGGGGTACTAATAGTAGGGTAACTTGAAAACAAGTCAAGTTCCTGTAGCAAAGTAGTTACCGAGTAATAATGCACTCTGTACAGATATATTGCTTTTCCTTTTGTGTGTATGTCTGAGGAAGTTAGTGGACAGTGTATCTAATTACAGTATGGCTGTGACACTGTGGAACAGTGTCTTTCTTACTAGACTTTCTGGTGTGATAATGGTTTTAAATTTTTTTGTGCTTTTTTATTTGCTTTCCTGTAGAAAAACTTCTTATACTGTAAAACTTATGTTAGTCTAATCTGTTATACTTTTTGCCTTAAGATTTTGGGGTCTCATGTCAGTTTTCTTTTTCCTCTCCTTTGGTTCGTCTGTAATTAGCACCACACTGTGCTTGTGAAATATTTATTCCTTGTGGCTTCTGCTCTTTGTTAATGAAAGTTCACACTCATGTCCCTATCAAACCATCCTCTTTTTATTTGTTGCAGATAGCTCAGGAAAACTGCGAATCGTTGTGTTCTTCAAAGGGGTAAACTGTTGACTCTGTGTGATTATCTTAGTACAGTGTTTTAACTTGTGAGGTGCAGCTGAGCTCTCTGAAGCAGGAGCTATCTTCTCATTTGTTCTGTATGCAGCATGTTTAGTCCTCGTGGTTCCTTATCCAACTAGTAAGGCTTCTAGGCAGACAAATAATTAATACCTGATAAGTGTGTAAAAATGATTCAGCTATCTTGTTGCTTTTGTCTTCTCATTATGCAGTAGCATGTTGATTAGGAGCTACCTAAATGCTTTGGGTTTGAGTCTTTTGTGCTGTAAGAATTAGATATAGTCTCCTTGACCAGTGAAATTGGTGAAGTTACATCAGGTCTGACTACTGTTCCATCCTTTCTTTCATTTGGGTTCCTTTCTGTGTCTGAATTGCATGACATCTGATAAATAATAAAGCATTGCTGATATGTGTTAGTAGTACTTAACCTCTTCTCCCCTTTTCCCCAGAATACTCTCCCATGCGTGATATGGTAACTGTACGTACTTGTAGGAATAACTCCTGGGGAATTGGCATGTGAGGGAGTAGGAATATTGTGCTGTGTTTCAAGTGTAGTATTTCACAAGTCAAGGGGGATCTCAAATGCTTTTGATGAGGAATGTAGTTGAACAGAGTTTTGTGGTGTTGGCTTAGTAAATCAGTAGGATGTGCACCAAGAACATTTGGACATCTAAAAACCAAAAGGATGTTACTTGTAGATTGCCCTTCAGGGTTCTGTTAGTTAAATTCTGATATTACTTTTCTTGTTAACATACACTCAGTGATATTTTTGAAGCTGACATTGTACAACATAATGAAGCAGTTAAAAAATAATTATATTATTATAGGAGAAGTTGTGATTTTTGTAGTGGGTGTAGAAGTTTACTTTTGTCTATTCCAGAGCTGAAACTATTCCGATTAAAAATCATATGAGTTTCAGCAGTCAGGAGTTATTTTCCTACCAGAGATAAAACTCGGCACGTGACCTCTGGCACTCTTTTTGTTGAAGCTGATAGTGGTAGAAAACTGAAGAGAAACAACTTCCCCTCTCAAAAGTTCTGCTGTACTTTGACTTTTTTTTAAGTGCTACATTTGTCTTGCCCTGTGATTAAGACATTTGATTCCATTAGTGCAGTTGAGAAATCAGGTGAAGTTGCAAAATTGATGACCTGCATTTTGTATTCGTATTGCTTAAAGGCAGCCTGTTCTGCTTGCCTCTGCTGTTCTTGACCATTCAACAGCTGGCTTGCCATAGATCTACACCAATGTTTTCTGTTCTTTATCCTACTCAACTTCCTTCAGTGTTTCTTATCCGTGATGGAATTTTGATCTGAGACAAACTGGAAAAGGTCAGTTTTCCCATGCTCTGTTTTGCACACTACTTTCTCTTGAATCTTGAAAGTGCAGGAGAATTTGAGTTTTGTGAGAATTTTTATTATGTTATTATAGAATATGTTCTGCAGTGATTTTAAATGTTATTGATATGATATATTAACATCTTTTTTATCATAGATTTATGGTTGACTTGTTTGTGGAGGTGAGGATGCTGTTTGTATTCACACTTTTAGTACATAGTACTGTTGAGCTTTATAAACTAGGTAAGTGAAGAGGATCCCCTTGGTAGCTTCTTTCTCTTTGGACAAGGTTTTTAAAACATAAATATTCAACCTTAATTTTCCCTCCTTTTTGTAGAATATTCTGGGTTTCAGTTTAAACATGCCAACTGGCCATGTTGTGCCTCTTGCTCATTTTCTGCATATATGTAAAAAATCTAATACGTAGCTTTGTTAGATTCTGAGCATGGTACTTTCTGATGTGAAAGGGAGGAGAATTAAGCACGGTTCCCTTATTGTGAGCTGAGGGAAGAGAGAAAGACTAACTTCATAGTGTATTTACCAAGTGTTGCTTTGAAATTAATGTGTTTAAATAGGGAGGCTTAAATTCTGTGCTTTCTTCAGGGGCCTGCTGCTGGTGTTTCCAGTTGGACTGCATATTTACCATTCCTGAAGTATCTGCCACTTAGAAGCAACTAATTATAGAAACAATGACTTCCACATTTGCAAAGTTTCTCTTAAAATAGATTAAATGTGACCTGTCTTACTACTAAAATGAGTCTTAAATTATGATATCCAAAATGCAGAAGCAGGTTTGTATTCTCAGAAAAAAAGTTATTTGAGCTATGTTTTTATCTTAGATTTGTGATGAGACTTCTTGTTTCCAGACTTTGAAACAGAAAAACAGCTGATTTTATTATAGCCCTCTGAAATGTGGCATCTGTGTCTATTTTCTCACCCTGTAAATGGTGAGATTGATACCCAAGTGTTCTCTTCTAAGAGAGCAAGCTGACAGAGATCCTATTTAATGGGAACATGCTGAATGACATTAAGCTACAATGGACAAAAACTTTTCTAAGATTAAACATACAGTGCTATAACTATAGGACAAAGTTTACCATTCTGTTCCTGCTTGTGTCATCTTCTGTCTTTGCAGCTGTTGATGACTACAGTAGCTTTTATATAGGAAACAAAGGATCGCTTCAGCGTATATGCTGTCTTGGAAGAGTTGTAATTGTTGGACTGAAATAAGTAATGAGCTACTGAAAAACATTTTGTAAATTGAAACTAGGGATATGTACAAAAGAGACTTCTGTATAAATCTTGGTTTCTTTTGAAGGGGTGTGCTTCCATTAATAGGCAACTGATTGAAAAGCTGATGTTCCAACATGACTTAAATTTACAATTAGAATTGAGTTTGGTCATCAGAGGTCAATTTCAGTAAAGCTTTTTTTAGCTTTGTGGTGTGAAAGGTTGAGTAAACATAAAAAATTGCATGCAAAAATATTTTTTTTCTTGCAATGTTTGCCTTTAGATTGCCTGATCAAAAATATATATTACTTTAACTGTTTGGGGTCTGATCCTGCATTTACTGGTGTCACTGGCAAAATGCTATTTTTTCAGTAGATACCGGCTAGAATAAATGTCAATACTGTAAGAGCAATTAGAGCATAAATTAGTATCACAAGTGCTCTCTGGTAAGGATTAGGAAAAGTGTAGGAACCTTCCCAAAATTCTTTAGTGTCTGACAGATCTTTCTTCTTTAATTTGCTTTGTTTACCTGTGGTTAAAAACTAGTGACATCAGTCCTGTTAGTTCTGTTTCATCTGGACTTGTCACTCCATTTGTACTGTGTGAATGAAGACTTTGAGGATTTATACATATTTGCATGCACTTTGATTTATGCACTTAGTGTTTGCTTCTGAAACAAAATGCAATTTAAAAAGATCTAGTTTCTTATTCTGGAGTTTACTTCAGTAGTTAGTGGGAAATGTAACCAATGAGTCTCAGCCCTGTCAGCATGGTATTTAAAAAAAACCCCACAACCCCAAAACAACAGCAGCAAACTGTTCTATTTGGCATTATTATTTCTATGTCTGGCCAAAGAAGCACAGAGACAACCTGTTAAAAGAAATGTTTCAGCTGGAGATACTTTTACCTTGTCCAATCCAATGAGGAATTAGCAGCACCTTTACTTGCTACTAAATTGATTATTTTCTGCTTTCTATTTCACTTTCTCTTCCTGTGCTCTTAAGGGAGTATTATTTCTGTTGTTTTGACAACATACTGGGAGCCAGGAGACCTAAAATGCCATTTATTAAAAAGAGGAGTTACTTTGCTGGCTGTATACATCAACCCTTATTCCTGGCTGAGGAAAACCATAGTCCTAAAAAAAAAAAAATCTGCTGAGAAAACTTTGGGCAAATTACTTAGCATTGCTATTTTGGTTTCCCTCGTGTGTCCAATGAAACCACTAGGCAGCTGTGAAATGTCCCGAAATGTCTGGATAATCACATTGGAGAGCTAATTCTGTTTATATTTTGGTTTGGTTAGTGGTCTGACCTGGCAGTACATTTGTTGCCACTCTTTGCTTTAAGTTGAATGAAGTTTACTGCCCTCATCTGAAGAGGTGTCCTATGTAAAAAAAGAGCATTGAAGTATTTTAGAGGGACTGGTAAAATACTACAAGGAAGCAATATGTTGAAGTTAGTTTTGTTTAGTTGGTAATACATGTGAGCTGTCTTTGCTGCTCTAAAGTGGGAGTGGGGCATTGTTATCTAATGAAACTTAACAGTTGTCCTGAGGGTTGCTTGTCTTACACTTGTAGAATAATTTTGAAACATCTGTATTAAGGTTTTTAAGTTTTCAGTTGCTGTTCTGGTGAGTTAGCATATATATTTATATTGTGCCTGCAGAACAAAATGCAAAATTTAGAAACAGAGGTTTACCCTGAATTTTTTTTTTTTTGAAACATGCTTCTTGAAAGCATGAAAAAAAAACCTCCACAAACCAAACAAACCTGTAGGTACAGATAAAATTGTACAAGAAAGCGTTGTTTAAGGTATGACCGTAAAATATTTCTGAAGCGCAGCTTCCGGTCCTTTAAATAACACATACTGTCAGAGTTCTGTGTGTGAAAAAACAAATTAACTTTCAAATACATCCGTACGCGTTTATGATTACAGGATATGCCGTATCTTTACCACTATAGGTATACTAATTATGTTATCAGCTGTACAGAAAATGGTAATTAAACGTATCAGCCGATTGCTCTGTCATAGTAATGGTTAATCACTACATCTATGAGAGACTGGGCAGCAGGAAAGGAAACATTAAAGTTGTACTTCTAGTTGAGGCATCTCCAAACAGTTTGAACCTATCAAAATCAAGCAGATCAATTCAAATGAAATTTTCCTAAACTTGTCAAATTCCATAGTAACATTGTATTGTGTTTGGAGTTTTTAATTTTTTTTTTTTTTTAAAAAAGCCAGCCTCAGACTAGAAGATACATAATCCTGTTTTCACTGGAAGGATTTAAGTAAATCAAATTGCATCCAAAATAGTTGGATGGAAATGTAAGGTAGGGATTATCTTTGCAAACTGACAATTTTTCTGTGACAGCCTTGCTCATCAGAGTAATTCAGCTTCTGTTTTGATCAGTTGTATCTCCTTTTTTTTAATACTTTATATGAAAGATTGTTCTCTCCTAATACTAATAACAAATGCTGATACAATACAATATTGCAAAAATAGTTGTAATTAGACCATTGTGCAGGTGAGTTCCCATTAAGGAATGATTTTCATATTTCCACATCAGTCTGCCAAAATAATATAGGAAAAGAGCAGACAGACAGATGGGAAAGACCTTTAGAATAGGGAATCTTGTTCCAACCTGAGTCACAAATAAAATGTTTTGACTATTTTCTGAGCCAGTACTAGCATGGTTTATAATTAGTATCTTGGCCGAAGTTCACTTTACACGTTCCTGGGAGATAATAACCAGTAGATTAGAAAGCTACCTGAAAGTTTTCAGTGCTTCATTAAGAATACTGTATTTGTAAAGCACTCATCCTAGTTTTACTGCTGAATTTTCTATGGATGACACAGCCTTGGTATGTTCCTTTAAATTAATGCCATCTAGTTTTGTAGGCCAGTCCACGACTCTGTTTGTAAGCAAATGTTTTTGCCTGGTAATCTTGAAATAGTATGAAAAACCCTCTTAGTGTTCAGTGGAGAGATTTATGTTACTTACTGTATGATCGCTGTACATAAGCACTTGACAATTTTTATCTTTTTAATGAATGGTGTTTATCTTCGTGGGGCTGTGTGTTGGGGAGGATGCCTTGGAGTTTTGTAGAGGGGAGGTGGGTCACCCTGCAGCTGAGGGTCACAACAGAAGCTCTGGGGAGAGCAGAGTGCTTGATTTGTGTTGGAACTGCACCACGTTTATTTCCTCAGAATGTAACTTAAGGAGTTGAAAAACTTAACACATAAGGAAGGAACGTTTGCCTGCTACTTAATGATCAGGAGATGCATTTAAATAATATCAAGGTGATTGGTCACTGTGCTGTAGATTTTGTTCCGCAGCAGGTGGTGATACTTCTGTTGTAGCGCTTATAACCGTAAGCGTTTTCAGAACAGGCACTAAAAACCACTTTTTTTGGCAAAGGTAGTGTATCTTGTCTCTTGCTAAGATGTGCTTTTTTTCTCCGCCCTGCCACTCTAGTTCCACTTTTATCCTTTTACCTGATTTTTTTTTTTTTTAGGCGTTTTGTTTTGCTCTTGATTGCTCTGAAACTTTAAGTCTCTTATGCTACAATTTTATCTGTAAATGACTGATATTCTTACAAAATAAGCATATCAAAGCAGAGAGTCATTTTATTGGAAGGTACATTTCTGCTTTCCCAGCACTCTGACAAGTCCAAATACAGAGAAGCTTCTCAAGAAATGGTTAAAAATAATCTTAGTAATCATGGACTCTATATTACAAGGTTTTTGCACTCCCCCACTATTTTCTATTGTTTTCTTGAATTCTCAGGTCAGTTACAAACAACCCTTTGGCCTTGGTCATGGTGGCTCACAGAATGTCTTACCATCCAAGTTGTTATTAACCCAAGATCAAAGCTATATCCATACTTGCAGACGTCCTGCAGAGAATCATCTCCTATCCTGAACAGCATTTCATTTAGAAAGCTTCCTCCTGTGTTTATAAAGGTCATTTTTAGTGAGATGTGCAGTATTTGGAAAAAGTGATTGACATTTACATAGAAATTATTTGGTAAACTGATGTTTACAGAAATGACTAATGGTGAAATTTGAACTAATACTGCATAAAATGGCACGAAAGAAGCGTGAGTTAACAAAACTGGTAATGGAAGGGTAAAAATCAACACAGGCAGATGCTTTGTGTACAATAACTTTTTTTTAGGAAAAGTTACCACCTGTAGAAGTCATCCCAATAGCTGTTAACAGTATTACTGTGTTCAGTATTAGCTAATTTGAATGTCCTATGTGGAGTTGAAAAGAAGTAATTGAGCCATGTTTTGGGTTTAATTTTTGAAATTGGCATACAATTCTAATACTGTAAGCCTAAGTAACATGTATTTAAAATGCTTCTATATTACAAAAGTAGAGTGCATCAGACTGGTGGCGGTTTAACGGGGAACATAATATTTATATGAAAGCTAGGGAGCTTTTGCAGTCTTAACTATGGGGTTTTTCTCTTCTTTCTATGAGTACATGACAGCAAAGTACTTAAATATGAGTTTTTAACTTGTTTGAATTATGGTGTAACTCATTATTTTACTGATTTACTTGATGATTCTGCCTTTTTCTCAGTAATAAAATTTTCCTGTATATAAGTGTCAGACTAACTAAAAGATCCAACACTCTGCATGAGTGAGTTTTGATCTAACTTTTCCTAGTTCAGTCTGATATGTTACAGTACCTACTTACAAAGTAAAAGTAGCTTTTCTTACTGACTGGGACAACTATAATTTCAAAACGTTTTTCAACTTAACCTCTCCCACCTCTGCCACACCCATGCAGCAAAACAAATACGGGAACTTACTTAAAAAATTAAGTATTGGGGACTTTTAAAATAAGCTTATAGATTAAGATATTTGACAGAAAGCCTGTCACTGGATGCATTGTGGGTTTGACATGGAGCAAGGACAGGGACTGAGAAGCGTGTGGTAGATGTAGGACTTCTTGCCGTGATATTTTCAGACTTTCCATTGGTAAATGTTTCTGCTCATATGGAAGTTCAGCTGGTGAACTTCCTGAGCACATCAAACCTTCAGGCTCTCCATTTTGTAAAATGAGAGCATTAACTTGTAGAGATTATGCATTTATTGTCTTTGGAGTTCTTTCCTAGACAAATGGAAGGAAAAGTTCCAGGAGTCCTCACCTGCTTTAGAGAGAATCTTCTTTAAAATTTGTATTTAATGATACTAATGTGAGAAGTATAATTAAGCTGAAATATTTGTACAAAAAAGATGCTTTTTAGCTGATTGTAACATAATGGAATATAGAATTTAAGATAACTTTGGATCTGCAGTTGTTTTATTGAGTAGAATGTTTTTCATTGTTTAAGTATCAGATCAAACTATTCCATACAAGGCCAAAAGCGTGGGTAAAAGTACCTTGTAAGATGTTGGAGATACCATTGGGATTGGGGGAGATCATTTTCTTTGAACCTATGGTTTACTGCTGAAAAAAATCTTTTTTATACTTGTGTGGGAACATGGTAAATTTTGTAGAGCAGGCCAGGCATTACTACATCTTCCATATGCTGGTTTCACTTAAGAAAGCCTCCGTGACTGTGTTCTACCTACTGTGCTGATTCAATTTCTTTCTGTGCTCAGACCAGTATACCCTCTGCAAGATGTGAACTTCACTCACTTTTGAATCGGTTATTGTTTGTATTGTACTTTGAAAATGTGCAGGTTAATACAAATGCTAAAAGTTGGTGATCTATATTACGCTCTGTGTTGATGGGAAAGATGTAACGAGCACTTGCCAGCTGTTCTCCAGCTCTTACACTTTACTGCAGAGACGTTGTAGCCTTGTCAGTCATTTGCTTGTTATTTGTGGTAATTATCGTTTTTGAACTTTATGAATCTATATTTTTCCCAAACAATTTATGATTTTATTTAATTGGTACATTGTTTCTTTTCTCTTTAAGAATGTCAAGCTGTCAGCTGAAGTAGAACCATTTATTCCTCAGAAGAAAGGTCCGGAAACTTTAATGATCCCAATGGCACTTCCGAACGACAGTGGAGGAATTAATGGCATGGAACCAACTCCTATCCCTAGCTACCTGATCACTTGCTATCCGTTTGTACAGGAAAACCAATCCAATAGGTAATAAGTGGTTGTGGGCTTCACAGAAGATGATCTAATCTTAAATGAGGTTAAACTTTTGGTAGACTTGAGAGGAGTTGGTGGCTGTTGGCTCCATATTCATTTTGTTCACCGTGTGTCATCTTCTGATGCTTCACGGATGAGAATGAAGTTTCTCTGTCTCCAGTCTTTTTTTGACTTATTTCCTTTGTTCTGCTTTTCTCTATTCATCTTCTTTGCTGCCTTTCTTTCCCTGGCTACAGAGGTCTGGTACAAATCCCCCACAAAGTCATTTGCTGTGCTCTTGCATCTTCCAGGGCAGTCAGGAGGCCTGTGTCTGAATCTGTGATGCTGAACCAAGGCTCCAGGTGTCCAGCTTTGCAAAACAGTACGCAGCTGGCACTTTTGTTAAGTGTAGCTGTATCCAGTTTTCTTTGCCTAATGAGTTACAATCCACTGAGTTTAGGAACTCTTCCTTCTAGCCCAGACATGTTGTCCAGTGAATGCACAACTTCAGTGTTGCTTATTTTGTACTTAAGGCATAAAGAATTATAGCTGTTTGGTTTTGAAAAATAGACCCAGTGTTTGTGTAGGACAGCACTTAGTTGCTGTTGCTCTAGGTAAGAACAAAAGTAGTCCTTCAGCAGTTGCCTGCTGCAGATCTGTAAGATTTTGCTGTATCTTTACTTCTATTCTCATTCTCTAGTATTTGGGCCTCTGCGTCTTCCATGTAGATGGTCTTCTGGTCTGTTGGGGGCTTGAAGAGAAAAAGAATAGGGTTCCTAGTTTCCAAGGTCTTGTAGTGTGCTGTATCACAAATAAACACAGGAAGAAGTCTCTACACTTGGTTTCAGTAGTAAGTTTGTCAGTGCCTTGTTTTACATGTGCTTCCTAAGGCCTGCATTTTCATAGGAACCTTGAACAAGGGTGAGCTGGCAACTTAATAAATTACTTGGCCCTGAGTTAGCTAATGAATGTCACTGTTCATGTGTCTGCTAGCTTACCTTGTGTAAGCTTAGGTATTTACTTAGGTTGTATGTGTTTCTGAAACAAAGAAATTATAATGGATCTGAAGTACTTGTCAAAGGTAATACCTACATTTTATTTCTAAGTTTAATACTAGAATTTTAATAAGTTTATACAAATGCAAGGTCAACAAGGATACTTATTTTGCACTTCAATGTAATCTGAGCTTGTGAATCATTTAATTGGCATCTCTAAGAAGTCCTAATAAATTTAAGTTCGGTTATTAAAAGCTAGGAGCTGATTAAACAAATGAGCTGTTATTATTTGGTTGTGTGTTTGTTTAGGTTTTGGCTTTGTTTTTCTTTTTAAGGGTGTGGTAGAGGTCTGCATTTCCTGAAGAGGGAAAAGCTTACTAAGCAGTTGTCTTTCCTTTTGATTTTTACAGACAGTTTCCATTATACAACAATGACATCAGATGGCAGCAACCCAACCCAAATCCTGCAGGACCATACCTTGCCTACCCTATAATATCTGCACAACCACCTGTTTCTACAGAATATACTTATTATCAGCTGATGCCAGCACCATGTGCTCAGGTCATGGGTTTCTATCATCCTTTCCGTACTCCCTATTCTGCACCCTTTCAAACAGCAAATGCTGTAAATGCAGTTACCACAGAATGCACGGAGCGTCCCAACCCCTCGGGCCAGGTCTTTCCATTATCCAGTCAGCGGAGCAGAAGCAGTAACAGGGGACCAGTCTTACAAAAAGTAAGTCGTCTTTTTTTTTTTTTTTTTTTTTTAATAGAATAAGCAGAACTGTATAAGAAAATATCTTTGCACAGGAAACATGTATCTCTTATTTGAGCAAGAAGAGGTATGCCAGTAGTACCAATGCAGGGAGAGGTGGTTAGGAAGGGTTTTAACTGGAGACTAGCAAAACTCCGTCTGGAGAAGTATTTTGTTGTAAAGTACTCAGTGAGTTTATAAAGCCTTGAAGTGCAACACGGGAAACTCCCTTCAACAGCCTCTATGCTAGTTTGGTCTGAGCTTAGAATTATTTCATTAGAGAACAAAGGAAGTATACCCATACTTTTTTATCTTTTTTTGGATACTTCCATATCATAATGAAAAGTTTATGCAGAAAGTACTGCAAAAAGGTTAATAAATCAACTATTTTAATTTATATTCCCCTTAATTGCTTGTCTTTAAACTTGTGATTTTTGTAGAAAGCATTAGAACTTTTAGTTGTTTTGATGACAACTATGAAGTCAAATCATATGACTTTTGTGCCTAATCTTTTAAAACAGCAACAGTTACAGACGCACATAAAAAATAAACGTCCTCCAGTGAAAAATGTCGCCACTCAAAAGGAGACTAGTTCATCAGGTCCTGAGAACAGATCAAAGATTGTCTTGTTGGTTGATGCATCACAGCAAACAGGTAATTTCTGTCTTGTGTTCAGACCGTACAAAATATCTAGAACTACACGTCAGTCACCACCTTTCCTGAAAGAAGGTGGATGGTTTAGATGTGGCTTTTAAGAGAAATGCTTGCAGATCAAAAAGATAATAAAGAAGAGGTGCTGGTGGTTGCAGAGACCTACTCAATGTGTCACATTATAATGTTGCAATTATATGATACTTTGCCACTGTCAAAAACAAACTCCTCTTAAAGGAGTTGATTATTGTTAATAGTTGGACCTAGACATAAGGTGTTTAAATCCACTGCAGCTTTTAATTTTATTAAAAGGAAATTGTTGTCATAAGCAAAGTCTTTTGCATTTTCCTTTGGTTTTTCTGATGTGCAGTTTTTACGTGTTTTCTAACAATTCCTGGACAATATTTTCATTCTTTATGGCAGACTTCCCTTCAGATATAGCGAATAAGTCACTTTCTGAGAGTGCCTCTGCAATGCTTTGGAAATCAAAAGGCAGGCGCAGGAGAACTTCTCACCCTGCTGCAGAGTCTTCCAGTGAGCAAGGCGCAAGCGAAGCAGACATCGACAGTGACAGTGGCTACTGTAGTCCTAAGCATGGCAATAACCAGGCTGCAGCTATGGCTTCGAGAAATACAGATTCCTGTGCAATGAATGTATGTAAACAGAACTGAGTAATTTAGCTAGCTTTGTATCCTACAGACTAATACAAATTACTAAAAAAGTTGTTTTTCCTTTTCAGGTTGTAGAACCATCGATAAATACAAGTAAGCATTGTCTTAGCTTGGCTGGGTCACTTTTGTGTTTTTGTTGTAGGAATTGCAAGGAACCATCTCTTGAGCTACTTCCAGCATGCCACTCTAACTGGTCAGATAACTCTGAAGATAGATCTTTACTGTGATTACGACCACCTCTGCCCGTGTTACCTGTTGAACAAACAAGTGTCTGAGTAGCTATCGATAATGGCGTATCGACAGTTGTCTTTCTGTAAAGGATTAGAGATGACAGACTCGGATGGAAGCATTCAGACAAAGCTGTGCTTCTATTATATTATCCTCAGGTTTCCTTCTCCTGTAGGACTGCAGTTCATACCTGGGTAGTACTAGATCCAAGCACTAGGTAGTACTAGGTCTTCTTTGTCTGCTTCCCAATGATCAGTTGCTGGCAGTTTGATACTCACCTGACTCTTCCATAAAGGCAATTCTGCTAGTGTCTAAAAATAGCTACAGAAGTAAGTGTTGCCAAAGAAGAATTAGACCTTCTCAGAGGACTTTGTATCAAAATTGTGTTCCTGGCTTTGTTGGGTAGTGTTATGGTGCTTTCTGTCATACTAATTTATTTTTTCATATATGATATGTCTCTTTCAGCTAGTATCAGTTGGACTAATGTAAATTCCCAGGCAACTCAAAAAAAACCTTGGATTGAAAAAACACAGACATTTTCTAGAGGTGGAAGACAAGCTGAGCAAAGAAGTAATTCGCAGGTATGTTGTTAATGGTTCTTGATTTAAGTATTCTATTTTTTTTGTAATGTATGAAAATTGTTTTTAAAATTAACGTTTGAAGAAAAGTTAGTGAAAACAGTGAATGAAAAATGTAGAAACTCAACCTAAAAGCGCAGTTTCACATTTCTACTCTGTGTGTTTCTTGAGTTAGCACTATATGATACATAGGTATATGGATCTTCTTGTACTTGGCAGTCTTCTTCTGATAGCCTGTTCTTCATATGTATATACCTAGGAAGAACTTTGTGTATGTAAAGTAACTCCTGAAATGAAGACAGTGTGGATGTAGAAATGTTAGTTCACTTCTTGACCAATTCACACTTCAGAAGAAAGCTTCTGATGTGATAGTGAACTAGTGTTCTCACTCCTGTTGTCTTTGAAACGACCTTTTTAAAACCTCTATTTGCATACCATTTTTTTAGCATTTTTATTAATAAATGAGTGAAAATTATTTTATGCTAAAACTTGAATGTTTCTATGACGCTTCTTCCTGTGGATTTCTGTAATAAGCATGTGAGGAGAAGGTCACTTTCCTAATTTTGGTAGTGTAATTTAATTGGGGGGTGGATTGCAGAGGGGGACAGAGAGAGGGCTGAAGCATCTGCCTTTGCTTAAACATAGGTTTTGCTTGAATTCAGTTATTGCAGATAAGAGCTGAGCTTGAAGTGGAAGCTTTTTCATAGACAGGCATGTATGCACAGATACATGTGAGCTAGCTTACACTGTTTAGATTTTGAGATGGAATTGTTAATTTGCCTTGAATCTTCCCATTTGGTATCTGTGGGTTTATTATATAAAAAAGCTCATTGATGCTTGTATCTGGCATTGTAGCAGTTCTGAATCTTTGTATAAACTGTAGTCAAATTGGAGGCTTTTAGAAGCCACTGTTTGTTTTATAGAATTGGGAGAGTAGGAGGAACTAGATTTCCTTTTATCCTATTACAGTTCAGACTAAATCTGGCAGCTATTTTAGATATTTAAAAACAAAGTTGGCACAAATTTTTAAATTAGGTTTTTCCCAGCCAAATAGTTGTCCTAGAAATGGTTTTCTTTTGAAACTAAATTTGTACCACGTATGTAGGAAACTTTCTTGAGAAATAGATTAGTATGGGATATCCAGAATTTTAGGTTGAAGTTGTGCTTTGCTTTCAGCCAGCCTCTCTTGCATGTGGGTTTCCACCAGCCTTTCACATAAAAACAGAAGAATGTATATATCGTTATATTGAGAGATATGCTTCTTAGAGAACTCTGTGCATTGTTCTAAAACAGGTTGAAAGGGCAGTAATTGCTTGCATAATAATTATGTAGTGGGAGGAAGCCCTTTTGATTATAGTTAGAGACAGTTCCTCAGGATTCGTGTCTGAGTTAGTACCCTAGGAGTTGCTGGTGACTTAGGGCTAAATATAAAGAAAAACATATATTTTTAAAATTAAACATTTAGGGATAACTGCATAGTGGTACTGTATTTGGTTTGAGGAGGGGAATAATCTGATACTGTCTATAGATTGTTTTTGCAGGTTCAAAAAAACCCCACCCAACCAAACCCACTTCTCCCCCCAAAAACCATAACACCAAAGGACGCCTTATTAAATTTAATTCCACAAAAAACTGTACTTCTTAGTTGCTAATTAGCAGACATGAGAATGCATTACATGCATGCATACACATCTGGAAAACTTGAATTTGCACCATGCCAACCACGTTTGTTTTTCAGTCCGGTTTCAGGTGCAGAGACCACAGCACATCTTCAGAAAGAAGGCAGAATTTGCAGAAACGACATGAAAAACCTCTAGCTCCGAGCCAGTCGAGCAGAACAGAGCAGAGTCCTGAGCCTCTGTTTTTTGAGGTAGTGTTGCATGAAAACTGTTTCTGCATTGTAGCAATGCAATTTGTGTGTGGAATAAGTGATGCTCTCAGCAAGGATGTGACAAGTGGCAAAACATCTGCCTCCAGATGTGTGCAATATAGTGCATTAATTATGATACGATGCTTTCATTATGTATGTACAAAACCTTGTATTTGGGTCTTGTGGGAAGTGTAAAAAAATTTAGAACTGTGAATGACAAATTAGGTAAGCAACTTGAAAGTAACTTTTTCTCTTCACTTGTGAGTAAAACTTGCTGTATTCTCTGGTTAATCCCCCCTCCTCCCTAATTGTAATTGGGTTTCTTTAGTATAAAATCATAGAATGTCTGGGCTGGAAAGTACCTCCAAAGGTCATCTAGTCCAACCTCCCTGCTATAAGCAGGGACATCTCCAACTAGATCAAGCTGCTCAGGGCTGACCTTGAATGTCTCCAGGGATGGGGATAAAGCATAAATTATTCTTTTTGGAGAAGGTTATTTGGATACAGGAACACTTTGTTAATTTTTCATTATTTTTTATTTGTGTCACTTTTAAGCCCTTCTAGCTTACGTGGGACTTTTAAGATTCAATTCATTCTTCTAGCTTCAGCTGTTTCAGCTGATACTTTTAATGTAACTTTTGGTTCATTCTTAATCTGTATATTGTTTAGGATGAAGATGAATTTCCAGAGCTAAATAGTGACAATGGCAGCAGCAAAAGTAGTAACATCCAGCAAAAGATTTCTCCCAAAGTAGTAAGTAATTTTGTTTTGCAAAGCCTTTTTAAGTTCGGTTGTTTTGAGACTACTTGATTCATGTAACTTTTTTTATGAATCTCTGCTACAGTACTTATAATGCAGTAATTGTGATGTTCTTAGAGTATTTGCATTACCAGTTTTGCATGCTAAAAAAAATGCCAATTAAAATGAATGGTGCAGAGAAGCAATCTTGGAAAGACTGCTGGATTTTTGTCTGCTAAGGAGGTTAACAAGTGAAACTCTAAGATACATACGATAGACACCTGGAATCATAGAATGTACCAAGTTGGAAGGGACCTGTAAGGATCAAGTCCAGCTCCCAACTTCTGTCTTATTGATTGAGCCTCATAAATTTTGTGCTTTTTGAAGTCACATGTGAAATTTTGTGTGAAACAGGAGATGCAATGGGATTGTTGAGACTAAAATTAGTTTTAAGTATTACTGAGATTTCTTTGTGTTGGTATGTAAACTACATCCTGGTTATTCTTGCCGACTGCAAGGGCTTGCATTTAGACTGATACTTTGATACAGACTTTTCTTAAAATTGTCAAATTTGCAAATAGATATTGAAAAATTGACACCATTACTATAACTACAGTTTGTGTAACTTATTCTTAAGTGAAAATAAACTATCTGTTTTAAGGCTGTAGATACAGTTTTTGGAAAGATACTTTTTTTAACACCTGATCTACTTTAAATATCTTGTTGCAGAACTGTGCACATAGGCTACTTAATCTATTTTGGCTGCTTTCCAGGAAAGTCAAGTCCTACATGAGATCTTTGTGGAGAGGGGAAAAAAACCACTCCCTTATTTAGCAATCAGACTGGAAAACCTTCTGAAGGCATAATTGGAGCTAATTATAATAGCTTTCCTGTACAAAAATGAAATGTGTGTACATAAGTTTCTAATCTTATTGACTTACCATCTCATCTAGAGGTACTTAATTGGGATGTGATACTGCTGACCAAAGCAATGATTCATTTGGTTTCTGGAGTGCCACATTTCCTATTGTCTTGAGAGAAAGGTCTTTAATTGTTTTTTTGTTGTTGTTTTTTTGTTTTTTTTTTTTTTTCTATTTTGTTTAAAACACTAGTTGGATGACTTACCAGAGAATTCTCCAATCAATATAGTCCAAACTCCAATTCCCATTACCACCTCTGTACCAAAGCGTGCAAAAAGTCAGAAGAAGAAGGCCTTGGCAGCAGCACTTGCAACAGCTCAAGAGTACTCTGAGATAAGCATGGAACAGAAAAAACTTCAAGTATGTAGCTTCCCCCCCACACACACACACCTTCTTCCCCCTGGTGGTAAAGAGGAATATCAGTTAGCCGTTGCTCCTCTTTATTCTGTAATAGCAAGAATTGCTTTGTAAATACTGTTTTGCAGGCAATATTTCTTTATATTTATCAGCGTGTGATCTTCGTGTTGCAGGAAGCCCTATCAAAAGCAGCTGGGAAGAAGAGCAAGACCCCTGTTCAGTTGGATTTGGGTGATATGTTAGCAGCTCTTGAAAAGCAGCAGCAAGCAATGAAAGCTCGTCAGATCACCAACACCAGACCTCTCTCATATACAGGTATTTCTAACCTGCTTGGCTGTTGCTAAATGTGCTTTTGTGATACTTGGGATTCAGGTCTTGAGAGTAATTCAGTGCTGAAATGACTATGTGGAAAGAACTGTATTAGATCAAAGCTAATACTACAGATTTTACAGAATTCTCTTTAAAAGCTGCTTAGAAGAGAATACGTCTGACTGGTAACAGAGGTTTGCCTCTCCAGGGTTATCTGTCCTGCCTATGATGACTATAGTTCAGGGCCTCCTGACCCAAGGGTTTCTCAAACCAAATTTGTCTTAAACTATCCATTGCTTGTATTGTATGCTTTTACTGTCCATAAGGTCTAATGGCAGTGAATTCTAAACTGACCGCATGCTGTGTGGAAAGCGCTTCCATCTGGTATGGTCTTGTTTGTGGCGTGGGAGTCAGGGACTCTTTTTGTGCCCCATTCATAATTTTCTTATCTTTCATAGCCTTTGTATTACAAAGACACTGAACAATCATACCTTGCTCTCCTCCTCTGTGATCTGTAGAGGCCTGTCATCTCTTTACTGGTCTGAAGAACCCTAGCCTATTTAGTTATTCCATTGTGGAGCATGTCTTTTCTAATGATCCATGTTGCTTTCCCTGTACCTCCTTGTAGTTCTACTGTATCTATTTGAAAATAAGGAAGACTAGACATGCACAGAATACTAAGTTATAGTTGCATAATCAGTGTATGCAATGGCTTAATTACACTTCTCTATTTCTTTATTGACACAACATTAAATTAGCTTTTTTAATGCTTTCTGCTGAGTAGAGGATTGACATCTTTGTAGTTATCTATTGTAACCTGTGAATCTAATTCCTGAGCAATAGTATGTAGCCTAGAGTCCGTTGTTATGCACATAGTGACCGTTTTCCTTCTTGTGTGTCACTTCATTTACCTGCTTTGAGTTTCAGACATGTTCAAACATTAATTCAGGTTGGCAGGGTTCTATCAAACAAAGCTTGGCAA
The DNA here is from genome assembly GCF_000691845.1 of Merops nubicus. NCBI lineage: Eukaryota > Metazoa > Chordata > Aves > Coraciiformes > Meropidae > Merops > Merops nubicus. The sequence continues at coordinate 16,783 of NW_008626979.1, read as the reverse complement.
AGAATAGTTGGCATTTCCATTGGAGACAGCATTTGGTTTAATCTCTTCTTGCAGAAGATACACTTTGTGTTACACTCTCTCATCTGTTTTGTCCTATCAATTAATAATCTTTGACAACTAAAAGTCAATGTTTGGATAAATATTTGCAGCCTACCTTACTGCTATCATCTTGCTGATAAGCTATGTATAGTCATTTGAGAGGGATCCCTTACTGGTATTAAAGTAATTATTTTGCTGGAATCCATAGCTTCCTAAAACATTTTAAGAAAGCTTAAAACCATCTGGAAGCAGCAGTATTTGACGTAATTTTCCTGTCATTATGAACTGCTTTTTTCCAAGGAAGGAAAATGTACTTTGAGAATTCATCAGTGGAAATTCTGAAAACAGCACTGAAATAAAGCTGACGTGTCTTTTGGTGAAACTAATATCTTTCTTGTATTTAGTTGGCAGTGCTGTTCCCTTTCATACCAAAGAGTCTGCCAATAGAAAGTCCTTAACAAAGGGACAGCCGTCTATGGGTTGCCTTAATCCTTTGGATTCAACTGCTCCAAAAGTGAAAAGAGGAAAAGAAAGGGAGATTGCAAAACTGAAACGCCCTACAGCGCTTAAAAAGGTAAACGTGTCAACTCTGGAGTGGTTGACCACTCATACTTAAAATAAAACTTGACCCACACTCAAAATAAAACTGAACTTTTACTTGAGGACTAGTGAGTATGGGGTAAGGGAGTCATGACTTTCCCCTCTAGTTACTGTTACACTGTTGTCCTGTCCTTTGGATCTAGCCATGTAACAACTTTTATACCCTTGTAATTAGTTGGAGGTGATACAAATCTATCTCAATATGGGCTGCAGGGGTAAGCACTAGAACATAGGGCAAAACATGCATAGTTTTTTCACGTTGTTGAACACTAGTTTGTAGTGCAACATAGTAAGCTAGCCTTACATTTTCCTAATTTTTTTTTTTTTTCAAAATGGGTATAGAACTTGAAGTGAAAAAATTTAATAGAGTAAATGTCAATTTTTTTTTTTTTCCTGACTTATGCATGCTCTATTTCAGATAGGGAAATTCACAGCTACCTGTTCAGAGAAGTTTGCCAGACTTTTTGTTGTCAATGCCTTTGTTGATTATCTTAGTAATACCAATATATCCATGGCCACTTACCTCTGCACTTTCTTTTAGACAGAAAGGATTCTGTCTGTTGTGGTACTTCACAAAGATTACCAGTATTCTTGCACAGGGTGTTTTTTTCACAGGGGTAGGGGTGAGAAACTGTTGATGAGTGAGTGTTAGAAGAGCTGTGGAATTACTTAAAGCAAACTGTTGAAAACATTATTGATGTAGAAGTATGAGAGTATTGAGTAAAATCTGTAAAATGCTGAAAAAAAATACTGTGTGTGAACAAAGAGGAAACAAATGATTTCAGGGATTTTATCCTGGCAAGGAAGATTCAAAACAACTTAGTTAACTTTATTTTGTGCTAGATTCCGTCAAATGGATGTTTTTCTTCACAATTATCTCTCTTATTTTCAGCTACTGATAGCTGTTGGGTTTTGTTCCTAGATTATTTTGAAAGAGAGAGAAGAGAAGAAAGGCCGTTTATCAGCTGAGCATAGCCTTTTGGGATCTGACGAACAGAAAGAGGCTCATATAAACTTGGCTGCTGATCAGTCTCAGGAGCTGGCCTCCCAGGAAGGTTTGTATCGCTGGTCTCCCTCCCACTCCCCCCATCCCTCACCTTGGACTAATCTGCTTATTTTAGTATTTTGTCTTTCATAGAACGGTTTCCTGCTGTGGGCAGGGACCTCTCCCAGTAGACATAAAAAGACACCTCTCCCAGGTGTCTTTTTATGCAATACAGTTTACTGATGTTATCTCTAACACATCTGAAGTAGTAGAAGTTGGAACCCTCTTCTAAAATGCTTGTTGGCAACCAGGCCGTATTGATTGCAATGCTTTTTAATGGTGACCATAATGAAAATTGTCCAGATACAAAGTCTGCAAACTGTAAATAAGGTTATCCAATTTGAATACTCTTCTTGATAAGCTTCAGTATCTGGACTCAGTAACAGCCCTGAGCAACTGGGAAACTTCACAGGATTTTCAGTGTCCTTGACTTGTTTGGCAGAGGGGTAGGGTGAGATAGGAAGTACCTATCAAGATTCCAGATGTACTGCTTCAGAACTTTTCTTCTGAATTACCTGACTGAAGATGTGAGAAAATCTTAAATATTCCAGGAATAAGTTAAATTCTTGACTATATATATAAAAAAACTTTTTTTTTTTTTTTAGAAGTTGGAGCATTTAGGTAGGTTTTTCCCTTCTGTTCTATCAGTTTCCAAAAGCAGCTTTGCATATTTTTAAATGAATATTCAAGTACTGCATATTTACCCAACCCATGATGAGTGTTGGGTATGTGCTTGTTTTGTTTTCCCCTCTCTCAGCTATGCCCCCAGGGAAGAATACTGTTTAGTGTTTTCAGGATTTAATTTGGAAAAAGCAAGGGAGTAATATGTAAGAAGTGTGATGCTGTTGTTTATGTAAAAATGTCTTTGAATTTTATAATGTTTCAAATTTGTCTTTCAGAAACTGGACTAAGCATGCCTAGTGATACTTCACTTTCACCAGCAAGTCAGAATTCTCCGTACTGCATGACCCCAGTGTCACAAGGTTCACCTGCTAGTTCTGGAATAGGCAGTCCAATGGCATCTTCTGCAATAACCAAAATTCACAGCAAGAGATTCAGAGAGTAAGAATTTTTCCTTATTAATGTAGAGGTGACTGAAGTGCAAACCTTGAATTTGTCTTTTAAGTATGGCTAGGTTTAGTAGACTTAGGAGGAACTTAAACATAAGCTACCTTCTTTTAATCAATAGATGTTTCTGCAAGTTTCTTTTTGGGTTTTTTTGCCATAGATTAATTACTCTATGTGTATATTTGTACACACACCCCTTGGTCTTTCTTTGATCACTGCAACAAAATCAGCTAAATGGGAATATTCTCAAAATCTTTTTTTAAAGGTGGACTACATACACCTTAGATGAAAAGGAAGAAATACTTAGGAATGATGAAAATACCGTAGTAGTCACTGTTACTGCTCTTCTCATCAATGTTTATAGAGTACCAAGTTAAGGAAAAGCATAGCTGCTTGTGGCACCCATTGGAATGTTTCTTCATATTTTTTAATGTTATTTTTGACTTGACTTCTTGGGTTAAGGTATGTTACTGGAGATACAAACGTCTTCAGGGTGTATTTTTAACTTGCAGTATACAGTCCGATTTCTAAGCCCTTTTAATAACACTAACAGCTCAATAACTGTTCTGAGGAAGCAAAACCGTTTTTATTTGGTAAAAGAAAAGGCTCAGTGAACTAGTATTGGTTATGTGCTATGATAATACTTTTTATTTTTCCAATTGACAGATACTGTAATCAAGTTCTAAGTAAAGAAATAGATGAGTGTGTTACCCTTCTACTGCAAGAGCTTGTCAGCTTCCAGGAACGGGTCTATCAAAAGGATCCCATGAGAGCTAAAGCAAAGAGAAGACTTGTTATGGGTTTACGTGAGGTTACTAAACATATGAAGCTAAACAAGATAAAGTGTGTAATCATATCTCCCAACTGCGAAAAAATCCAATCAAAAGGTATAAATGATAAAACAAGTGGTGCACTTGACTGTTTACAGTTTTCTTGTGCTGATTAGAAGTGATAAGTAGTGAGGTTAGAAGCATTTTTTGATTACAATGTGTGACATAACACTTGCAGAAGTCAGTTGTGTAATTGCCACTCCCCATTCATTCTCTTCTACTCCATTCTGAAAGAGACTCGTTCACGAGGAGTGAAGAGGTTAAAAATAATTACAACATGTACAGTAGACCTCAGTTCTCTTCCTTTCAATCTTTGATACGCCTAGAGTCCTGGACAATGGGTGCTCTTAAGGAGGGTTCCTTAAGAGGAATGTGAATTAGCCAACCAAGTCATTGTGCCGTAACCACATACGTAAACAGAGGCTTTCTGAGGTAGGAGAAGAGCAAAGCTCTGCTCCAGAAAAGAGTTGTGAAAAATCCTGGTTCAATTTGTGCAGGACTAACAGACAACAGAATATTGCTTTGGTCTGTCCTCACTTACTATACTTCAAATGTATGGCTTGCCATCCTGTAGAGATATAGTAGCTGGTGACTGTGTTTATTGAAGCTTTACAGACTTAATTTTGGTTAAAATGGCATAGAGAGTTGCGTCAAGCCATACGTACATAGTTTTAATGATGAGATCTATTTAATTTTATTGATATATATTTAATTACGATTTAATGACTAGACACCTGTTTAAAATTGCTTTCTTCAAGGTGGACTAGATGAGGCTTTGTATAATGTAATAGCCATGGCACGGGAGCAAGAAATCCCTTTTGTCTTTGCCCTTGGCCGTAAAGCTCTGGGCCGCTGTGTGAACAAGCTGGTTCCTGTTAGCGTGGTGGGGATCTTCAACTACTCGGGTGCCGAGGTGAGTAATCCCATTCACATGGGAAAGTAAACGATTACATTCCTTGTAGTTAAGAATTGATTTGGTATAGAGAGCATGCCTAACTAATATGCATTGGATAACGGCCTTGACCTGATTTGTATTAGGGTGTGTTTTTCTTTGAAATTCAATATTTGCAGAACTTGGAGACTTAAGTTAAAACACTTGGGTTGCAGAGTCTGTGTAGCTTTCAAATAGACTTAAATGCCACCTGAAATTCTCTGGAAGGCTTGCGATTGTAAGAAAAACAGTATCTTTAAATATACCTCCAAGTTGTGTATATGTGGAGTGGTGGGTTTATTTTTATTTAATAGAGAAGAACTAATTTTTAATTGAAGTTATTTGATGTTAATAAGCTTAAGACTCACTATGTGGTATACCTTTGACTAAAAGGAGTAATTTAAAGTGAAAATTGTTAGTGAGAACTAATGATTATAAAAATGTACCTTCATGCTTAGGACCTGTTTAATAAGCTGGTGTCACTGACTGAAGAGGCCAGAAAAGCATACAGAGATATGGTTGCTGCAATGGAACAGGAACAGGCAGAAGAAGCCTTGAAGAATGTCAAGAAGGCACCCCATCATATGGGTCATTCTCGTAACCCTTCTGCAGCAAGTGCTATCTCATTCTGTAGTGTTATTTCTGAACCCATATCTGAAGTGAATGAGAAAGAATATGGTAAGTGTGTTAAAACTTACTTCTGTAACCAGTAGTTGGAATTTTCTAAATGCTGCCTATTGCAAAATGTAGCTAAAAATACAATATATCCTTGTAATTTACAGTATTTTACAGTTTTCAGGGGTAAGAGAAAATTGGTTAGTCTCAGGTGGTTTTGTAAGTAATTCTCCCCCTCCCCCCCCCAGTTCTATTCAAAATAATAATTTAAATTTCTAATCCTCAGAAGCATTGCAGGTACCTGACTCACATCAATGTAGGTGGCTTCTTCAGTTCTAGTGAGCTGGTATAGAACTGGTACCACACGCAGAATTGATTGTATGATTGAGGAGGAACTAATGACAGAGGGTAGGAACTAAATTGATGTTTCTGGGGATAGGATGTGTAACTTAAATTTTGAAACTTGAGATGGTAATGGATTATTCTAGTGTGAGCAAAAGGCATATTTATCTGGTTGCTTAAGCCCAGATGATGGGGTAAAAGGGAGAATGCTTATTTGAAGTCAAAAGACTTATCTTTTTTAGTCTCAGGGTAAATCAGAAAGAATGCTATCTTGATTTCTGTTAAGTTACAGACATCAAAGAATTAACTTAATTTGTTTAAAGTTTTTTCAAAAATCTGTACATAGATGACTTGATACTGTAGCGATTTTCTCCTTTTAAGTTATACTTCAGAGTAACCTCTTTGACTATACTCCCTGTTACATTTGCTGCTTCCACATCTTACACAAGAAATTAACTGCACAAACTTTCAACTCTCTGTAACGTCTGGTTTAGGATACTGTACAAGCCCAAAGCTATTCACAGCTCTTCCTGTTGTCTCTTTCTTCACATTCTTCCCCCTTTTTCTAATCAAAATTTTTCAAGCAAACAATACTAAAACTATTAGCTCCTATTGGTATTTAAGCAATTCTGGGATGTTCAGGAGAAATATTCTTATACAGAAACCATTAATGTTTCCTCCTTCTCTTGAAACTTGTAGAAACAAACTGGAGAAATATGGTGGAAACGTCTGATGGGTTAGAAGCCTCTGAAAATGAGAGAGAATCCTCATGTAAGTCTGTGGTTCCAGAAAAAGCTGGTAATGGTCAAATTGAAAAAGCCACTCTTAACAAACAACCACCTCTGGCTACAACTGGCACTACCTCAGGCATAAATCATGGAAAAGCCACACCAGGTGACAAAGATGAGGTGAAACCAGATGACAACCTGGAATGGGCCTCACAGCAGAGTACAGAAACAGGATCACTGGATGGCAGCTGTCGAGATCTTTTGAATTCATCCATGACCAGTACCACCAGTACTCTTGTACCAGGAATGCTAGAAGAGGAAGAGGAGGAGGAAGATGATGAGGAAGAGGATTATGCTCATGAACCAATCTCTGTAGAAGTTCAGCTTAACAGCAGAATTGAATCTTGGGTTTCAGAGACCCAGAGAACTATGGAGACTCTTCAGCTTGGGAAGACCCTTAATGGTGCCGAAGAAGACAATGCAGAACAAAGTGAAGAGGAAGAAATAGAGACTTCTGAGCAGGGTGATCCAGCCACTGATGGTGAGGAATGGACAAACGATAAGCACGCAAGTAACAACCAGCATAAACCCACCATCTGCAGCTCTTTGAATAAAGAGCACCCAGATTCCATCTATATGCCGTAAAAATGAGCAGGAACTCAGGAACTTTGTAGAAATTATATTAAAACTAACTGTTGTAAAGGTTTCAGCCATTATTTCGTATGCTTCATCTCAACATTTTGCACTGTTAAACATTTAATATGTGTATTTAATTCACAATATTTTTGTAGCTGTCTGTTACTTGTTGGATTTATAAACTAGCTTAGCTTTTAATCAATATCTATTTCCCAGAATAGAAACTGTGTGGAAGATTTGTCAGTAAGTATTCACTTGATCTGTTGTAAAAGGAAACCTCTTGTAACTGACCAGTTAAAAGCAAAAAATCTTTTACTATGTGACCGTGTAGCTCACTATCAAACAGAACGTACATTAACACTGACAAATTACCAACTCTCTGTGTTATGGTGTTATGCCAGGCATGTGTGTGTATTTGGCTGTGGTTTTCTAGATCTATCTAGAAATGAAAGTAAAATTTTGGTTCTCAAAGAAAAGTTAGAAAATCCCATTTGCAGTCTTAATGGCAAGTAAATAGTAGAGAAACCTACACGTGATTCTTACTGCTAAGACAGACACAGCTTTTTAGTTGGTCTCGGTGAACACATCATTAAAAAGCTGCTGATAGTTGAGATGGTTACAATAAGCTCTAACAACTTTGATTCCAGAAGAACTCTAAACCAGAGGGATGTAATTAATGTTTGGGGTTTGGTGTTTTTCTTTTCCAAAGTGGAAATATTGCGTAAAAAACAGGAAAGAAAACAAAATTCCCAATGCTCTCAGCCGTTGCTGTCTGCCAAACCACAATAAGTGAATCATTAACCATAATCCCTGTCCAGGGCCTTGAGTAAACTGATGGCTTCCTCTTTCTCCTATCACTTACTTCAGGAATGCTGTTTTTCATACTGCAGTCTACATAACATGGCAAAAAGCAGGAATAATCCTTTAACCGCAAGTGTCAATGATGGGATGGCTCAAGGTATCTACACTCATCTGCATGCTTTGAACCTGATCACCCTCGTGTTGAGTTCAGGATGTACCTTAACCATTCTTACTCAAATGAGACCTGTTTCTGTCTGTTCTCATAGTTGTAACAGCTTTAGGAATTGACCTCTAGAGTAGAAAAGGAAGTAGTTATTCAGGGAAGGAGGAAGTGCCCTGTAGTATGGGGGAGGTATTTCACTGGTCCAGAGGCAAAAGAAACAAAATATGCTCCCTCCCTGAAATGTGCGAATTGCTAGAGGATTGTTCCGTGTTTTGTTCTGAATCCTGAAGCAAAATCCACTAACTGATGATGAATTAATTTCAGATTGAAGATGCAGTATGTGTCTAAACCTGGCATGTAAGGAGTCTATTTTCCATCTTCTGTCTTGCATTGGCAAGGAATGTACTGAAACTGCCAGCAGCAGGAGCTTTGCCACAGGAGTAGCCAAAGAGTAACTCACATGAATAACACTTCATAGCAAATGTGTTTCTTTTAATTCCTCTTCATTTTTCTTGATCACTTCTGTCAAAATGCATAAAAACCCCTCTGGGTAGGCTGAAGAAGACAAGAAATGGATAGGTTAGGTGTTCAGCCCATGCTTACTAATACGGGACCAGCGCTTGCAGTAGTAGTGATGCTGGCGTTTCAGGCTGCACTGGGAGAGTAAGACTCCAGGTTTAGAAACCGTCTACCCCTGGGATTTTTTGGATGAGAATAATAGAAACTGTGTGTATTATGTAAATAAAGCTTTGATAGGTATAGGCATAGCAAATGCTGTGTAGATAAGCAGTGTAGGGAGCTGCTAGGACAACTGGCTGTTCTGTCACGTTCTTGGTTCCTTAATGTAATCTTTCTAGATGTTAGAATAGGCATTTTGTAGGAAAACAAAGACTAAGGAATGATGCCTCCTGAATGTTAAACCTTTTACTGTACATATGGCAGACTTCTACTGTCTGTATGTTTTGAAAGGGGTTTTGCTTTAGGAAATGACAGGTGTTTGAACTGCTGACAAGCGAAACTTGCCCTTGGATGTGTAAGCACGTGTCTCGATGTCAGCTGAGATCAGTGTATACACTGAGGGCAAAACTTCACCAGAACATCAAAAAACAAAGGTGTTTGTAATCTTTTCTTTTGCTTTTTCAGTGCCAGTGATTCAAATAACTTTTGATCTTGAAGCATTAACATCAAAGGTGCATCTTTTTATATGTCTTTTCTGAACTTGGACTGTCATTTTAAAATTTTCTGACATTTATATCGAAGAAGTCTTGTAATATTCAGCCCACTATTTAACAGCAGCTTTGCTACAGGTTTAATAGAGTTCTTGAAGGTGGAACAGCACTTCTAATAACTCTCAATTTGCCAGCAAATAAGGAACTAGTCTCTTTTTAAATGTGGCAGATCACCCTTAGAGGCGCAAGCTGAAACTGAGTAAAGGAAACTGGTTTTAGTGCTTCCTTTTTTGATAAGCTGGGAATGAGCAATAACTGTGAGAATGAAATTGCAATTCCTTTCAGAGTGGTCTATTTGCATCTAAAATGAGGGAAGTTCCTTGCCACTTGAAGCACTTGAGGAGAGTATCTCACTGTGGTTATTTTCATTCTGTTCTCAACAGAATTTAAAAAAGAAGCTTACCAATGTTTTACAATACCATGTTTCTTTTTCAAGTAGCTGAATTTCTATTTCAGTATAAAAAGATGCAATTTATTATACAGGTTGTTACTGTCCCCAAGAAAAGATGTTTCTGTAGTTATAGGTGTATAGATATTTTTGTTGTGAAAATGATTATTCAGAAAACGGATCTACTTTTCCTAAGACGTTCTTTATGGAAATGATTTCACCACTTAATTTATCTGGTAAAATAAAAAAATAATGTATCTGTGGTAGGGGTAGGGCTCTTTAAAACTGATAGAAGTGGCTATGTATACAAGCTATTTATATAAATACTTTATCTCTGTCGAAATCATAATAAACATTGATTGCAAATACTTAAAAGGGAAAAATTCTGGAGAATTTTCATCCTTAGTTGGACCAAGTAACAATGTCCAGTTAAGGTTTAGGACCTGCTCCTGCTAGCACAGCATTAGTGCCACTGGCTTAAATCGGTGGCCTGTTCATCCGCTTAAGTCGTGTGCAGGTAGCTGTAGGATTTGGGCTAAACAGCGATAGAGGGTATTGCCCTGTGTTATAAAAATTCATTATAGAAAGTGTTCAGTAATGCACTTGTTGGTGTCTCCTGGTGAAGGTAAGAGGTGTCTTTTTATGTGCGGGTGGGTGGGGGCGTACACGATGTGGTTCTGTCCAGTTCTTTAACACAAGCTTAAATTTTAATAATGTTACTTTAAATACCTATGTAAAAAAGTATTATTGTTTGAAAAGCTGCTGTTTGCTGAAACTGTCATTAAGTATTTCCTGTGAAGTTGTGCCAACTGATGAAACTGAGTTGATTTGGATGTTAGCCATGTAACGATTAGATGTGAGGATTGGTCAGTGGGACCCAAACCAGCAGAAGCAAGCCATAGAAACAAGGAAGGTGGGTCTCCCACCCACCCCCCCACACAAGCAACGTGAGGATGTCTGACCCAAAACCTCCTCGCCAATGGATGGTCATGCTGAACGTGGAAACCCAGTTGGCACAGCCCAACCTCTAAATATTCATGAATAGCTCATATATTTTACTTTTAAATAGATTCTAATAAGGAAAGCTGTTTAATCTTTAATGTCTTAAAATTTATAGTAATATTTAGGTTAAAGCAGTAGAAAAATCATTATGAAATAGAATATGAAGGGTTTTGTTCCATTTCTTTTTTGGCTGTATGAAGGATAATTGTTCTGTCTACCGTACTTTTTGGAGTAATAACAGCTTTTTTGCACTATGTAAATACTAGTGGGGATTCTTCCATAACTAATAAAAATGATTGTAGAAAGTCACGGCTTTATTACAGTGATGCCTGTGTTCACAGCTGCTTTATTCTGTGTTGGTTTGCAAGTGCTGCCCTGGCAGTATAGATGGACGAGGTCTGTGTTACACCCTACTTGGCCACAGGGTGGAGAAGCCAGGTGGCGGTTCCCTGCCTCTGGCCGGTGGTACCTGGGCCCCAGCTGAGGGTGACAGTAGCACAGGGAGCAGAGCCCCTCGGGTCACCTGCAGCGAATGGTCGCTGGCAGAGAGGCTGAAGAAAAAAACGGGATTAGCTGAGGCTTTTTCAGAGCATGGAGCCCAGATCCTCGTTGTCGTGTACCACCTTGGTGATAAGGCAAATATTCCAGAGAAAAACCTGCCATTCTTCAGAGGCCATGGGACTGAACTAGGTCCAGAATATGGAGTTGGAAATATTCATTTTATCTGAAGTAAAATGTTAAGAATAACCACAGGCACCTCTAAAACCTCATTTTTCTTGTGTGCTACTAAAGAGAATTTAGTTGACCTGCCTCTATTATACTGATGAATGTAGTCACCTTGGTAGAATAACACAAAGTTCTCAGCATGTTGTCCCCTGTTCTCCAGTGACTCACTGGTAACTGCTCACGCTTCCGTGGCTCTAGTAAGTGTCATTAACTGGTTTTGCAACTCCCACGTGTGAGAATATTTGTAACAATTCAAAAAGGATACAGCTTCATCCTGTAATTTTGAATTTTCTATTTATGTGCCTTCATGTTTCAATTCTGCTATTGCAGTTGTCTTCTGTTGAAAGTGCTTCTGTTATAAACCTTTGCAGGTGCTATCACTTGCTGTCAAAATTACTCCTCGCATCTGTAGGATGTTTTGCCTGCGTCTTCTCAACCTGATACAACTTTTGGAAAGTACAAGAAAGTAGGTGGCACCATGTGACTTTTGCTATGGAGATGACAAGAAAATTAATTGCCCCAAAGCCTTCCCAAATGAATTTTCTTCTCTCTCCATTTCTTCACCGTTTAAAAAACACTTTCCATTTCATAGTGCCCTTGAGGAAAGTTCCTTGCCTCTATGGAGGATTTTTTAATGGCGCTTCGTGCTGCTGCACGCACAGAACAAACCCTACAAGAAAAAGATTGCTCCTGCTCTTGCCTCAGTGAAGTTCCTACAAGCAGCACTAGCGTTGCCTGCACTCTGGGAGCAACCTGAGCTCTTGGATACCAGGTTTATACTGAGAGTGCTTGAGTTTATGAATCTGCATGTCTGTAATGTGCATGGAAGCCCCCAGTCAGTCAAATTATACTGTTCATACAACAGGGTTGCCCTCTGCATTTGCTTTCAGGTATTAGGATCACTGTATAGAAAAGAATTTTTATAGGTTTTTGGGTTTTTTTGTTCAGTGTGCTGCAAAAAAGCCCCACATTAAACCCATGGGAGATGATGCAGCTGGAGAATGCCTACCTTCTGGGGTCTTTTGTGATTTAGCAAATAGTATGAGATG